>NC_135007.1:0-300000 GCF_051020985.1 Nomia melanderi | reverse complement strand
TTTGTCCAATCATTGTGGCCGTCTCTTCAGATTAACATAAAGCACCTATTTTTCATCTCCGGTAACAATTTGCTCTAAAAACGGCAATCGGTTTTGACGAGAGAGGAGCGAACTGCAGATTATGACTCTTTGATTGCGGTTGTTTTCGGTTAATTCCGCGTTATAATCAATTACTATTTTAGGTTTATTGATGAGTTGTCTTCTTGTGCGAACAGGTTCCATTTCTGAAGAATGTTTAGTGGAAAGTAATAACACATCATGCTTTTCCTTCCATTTTAGAATCGTGATTCCTTCCCGACTTTCTTGTGCAAAACACTCTACCCGTTCCAGTTGTTTGGCCACTACATCTTTTGGATTGCCTTTACGATTGTTTCGGAGAGTATCCATCAAATGCGTATTCCGTTCCAGGAGTTGTTTTGTTGAAAATTTTTATGCCGTATTTATGCCTTTTCTGCTTCATAAACTGCCGAAATGTTGGGTTGTTCGGAAAGTAATTTCGCTTTTTTTTGTGAAAATGAAAGACAATTTTCGTATAATGAACAAATATTTTATTAAATTATATATTGACCATTCTGGTCCAATACCTTTTGTCATCTTTCTGGTAGTAGCATGATTCCACGTTCATAAAATTTTTGGTCTTTGCTGGCAAAAAACTGATCGAGATGGTTTTTGACCTCCTCATTTGAAGTGAAAGTTTTACCGTCTAAAAAATTTTGCAGTGACCGGAACAAATAATAATCCGAAGGTGTCAGATCTGGAGAATATGGTGGGTGTGGCATTGTATACCATTCAAGCTGTAGTTACACTTTATGTCACTTCACTATATTACAGGAGTCGCAAAGGCGTAACACTGATTTTACTTTGCGGAGAGGCGGAGCAGCACGTCTGTCTTTTACGAAGCGCAGTGTAACAAAATGGTATAAAAAAGTGTAAAGTTTTGATTTATAATTGCAAAAAAAAACGAATTGTAACAAATATCTGCACTTTTTCACGTCACAAAATTGCCATTCCTCTTGTAATCTGTTTTGTAGTTCAATTTTATTTTTAATTGAATGTTTACATATTTTAGTGTCTAATATATTCCACACCATCTCGATAGGATTTAAATCCGGCGATTGAGGTGGAGTTTTCATTACTTTCGGGCAACTGTATAGCAACCATTCTTGCATTACTCTTGATTTGAGCTTGGGGTTGTTATCTTGATAAAAGTGGAAAACGTCTAAGGTCCTCACCTTTTAAGCACTTTCCTTTAAATTTTCTTTTAAAATATTTAAATACATTATTTTGTCTATTATGTCTGCAATTATTTCCAAATTACCCACTCCATGATAACTAGTGCATCCCCAAACCATTATATTGCCGCCCCCGTGCTTAACAATACTGCATAAGTTCTTCGGATCCAACTCCGTATTTGGTAGTGTAGATATTTGTTACAATTCGTTTCTTTTTGCAATTATAAATCAAAACTTTACACTTTTTTATACCATTTTGTTACACTGAGCTGTAAATAATGTATACCCTTTAAAAGAAACCTGAAAAAGTTCTTCGTTGTATGATTACTTAATTTATCTTTACCGCACTATCGACTCAGCGAATAATTTTGTACATACCCATTGTATGTAGCGAGAGTGGGGTACCTTTCGTTGAATACTTCAGGGCGTAGAAGTAGGTGAATCTTCAGCACCACTCTAACGATGGCGTCATCCGCTTTGGCCTGGCAGATGTTGTCCACAGCGATGAGAGCGACCGTCTCGCCGAGATTACCGGGATACCACTGCTTGTCTCGCTGTGGAACTCGACCTTTGGCTACGGTCATCGAGATGAGGATAGGGCCTGAATCGGAGACTGCCTCCGTTTCCTCCGACGCGTAGGTCTGCACGACGACGATGGCGGACGTTCCCTTCTTTCATCGCGAAGGGATACTGTACCGAGCTGATGCGAAATATCCAATTCTTCGGAACGGTGAAGAATGAGGCCAAACTAATGGCGAGCGTGGAAGCAGACGGGAGGCCCCCTAGTACGGACTCCGTGACCCCAGTGCCGCCACAGGTGGGAATCTGCTCTACCAACTGTAGATAAGTTACCGACGAATTATTGGGATCTATCTTACGGGCTGATCATGAGTACTCTTCGGAGCACCGGGCGAATCTAACTCACAAACTATCGATGCACAATATTACACAAGCGAATCCTTAGCGCCCGCGGACCCCAGGACCACGACAAGGTGATTTACTGCCCCCGCGAAAGGGCCAGCTATCTGCCGCGCCACAATCCGTGCAAGTATCCTACTCTCACGTAACCGGCGATGTGTCACGTAAAATATTCAAGATAAATATTAAAAAAATGTCAGTCGTTGAACCGCAGTTCAAGCGATTGTTATTTATTCCAGAAGATTATAATGTAGCAGAATATTTTACAATAGTCACTTAATATTACTTGATACTTAGTTCTTGCGTGCGGTCCGAGATAGAATTCAAGACTGGCGAGTTGCGGCTTCGGTTGGGCATATATACTAATACATGTCTTATCAAGGCAGATGTAGGTGTTTAATTATAGATCGATGATTCATCGTCGATTCTTGGGAATGTAGGCTGTCACGGATGCTCCGTTAGGGTTTTTTAACGTCTTTCTCTTGACTAACGGTGCTATAACACGCTTCACCAGAGAACACTACGAGTTGCACTAGCGGTAGGGGGGTTGAGTGGGACGATGTCAAGCAGTGTTCTAAATGATGTACGCCACTCACCAGGAGAAGTCCGTCCGAGTCGTCCTAAAATTTATGATCCCTTCCTCCCTTATACTCCTGTTTCTGCTTGCTATTTTTCCTGGTTCGAAACCCGCGCCGCTGCCATCCCGCGGCTAGGTGTTAATGAATCCATAGTGAGACTCCACCCTGGACTCACGGCCGCTTGTAGGGAGGGGCTAATGTTGACATGCCCCTTCCTTCTTCACTTGGCGGATGCCACACCACCACTCGGTGGCTGGCGGATCTACCCCGCCGCTTGTTACGGGGAAATCGGCGCGAGAGCGAAAGAGAGAGAGGAAACACTAACGTAGTCCGTAGACACGAGGATAGGTAGGTGTTAGAAATGAACGGAGGTACGAACCCGTAGGCTGTTGCCAGAACTAATGAATCTTTATTATCCAAAGCTTCCTTTTTATACAGTGGCGTCGGTAGCCATGACAGGTACAAAGTTTGAGTGACAAAGATGCATGCCTAGGTTGGGGTATCTTCGTAGGAGTGACTAAGAGTGATATTTGAAGGGCCTATCGGTGAATCAGCGTGTTTGGCTGTTACACATCCCCCTTCTTAGACTGGATTTGGTCCCCAAATCGTTTTATGCTTGCCAGTCGTTTACGAGGGACGGATAACTCATAATCATTCCCGGCTGTACAATTGGACTTCCTTTTCGATTTCGACAAATACGTCTATTTGTCCTAGACTAACGTTACGTAGTGCTAGGGTCGTCGGTAGTATTATTAGCAGGGTTATCGCGATCATTATCCAAAAATCGAAAGATGCATGGTTTTAGTCTATTTCCGTGTACTCTAATTTCGTGGGTGTTAGTTTGATGGTGTTGGGGGGGGGTATTTAGGATAGGATATGGTCCAACCCATTCTGGTTCCAATTTGTTTTTTCTAACGTTGTCGTTGTGTAGGAACACGTAGTCTCCAACGTTGAATACAGGTTGCGTACGGATAATGTTTCGGTTGGTTCTCTGTTGGGTTCTCTCTTTGGTTCTTTCCAAGTTGTAGCGTGCCTTGGTGATGTACGCGTTGTGCCTTTGCTTCCAGTGTTTGAATAGTTCTTCGCGGGACAATAATGGTGTGCTGGCAATTGTTGAGGGAAGGTTGGCCTTGTGCCCGAAGGTCAGCTCAAAAGGGGTCTGTCCGGTCGATTCGTGAATCGCGGTGTTGAATCCCAGACAAACAAGTTGTAAATTTTCGTTCCATTCGTTATTTTTATCGCGCATACAGGTTCTAATTAGGTTCAGTATCGTGCTGTGTGTTCGTTCTAGGCTACCGTTAGATTCTGGGTGAAAGGCCGTTGTTCTGACGTGCTTGATTTGAAATTGAGACTCAAATTCTTGCATTAACTTGCTAACAAAATTCGAGCCTTGATCGGTGAGTATGTGTTTGGGTGCGGAGAAGATGTAAATGTAATGTCGTAGGAGTTCGTCTATAATGGTAGCGGTACTTATTTCTTTTAGGGGGATTAGTATCAAATATTTCGTTAGAACTTCTTGTATGGAAAGAATGTATTTGTTATCTCGGTTAGTGGGTGTCAGTGGTCCGAGTATGTCCATCGAGATTTTATCGTTTGGATCAAGTGGTGTGTCGGGGATAACCGCGGGTTCCTTATTACGGATTCTAATCAGTTTTTCCCGTTGGCATGACTCGCAACCCTTTACAAATTCTACTACGTCCCGTTCCATGTTTGCCCATGCGGCTTTCTCTTGGACCCGTTTCAAGGTTTTATTTTCCCCGAAATTCTGTGCAGCGTTGTTGTTGTGGCATTCTTTTATTAATTCAAAGCGCTCTTCCTGACGTAGTTCTGTTTGATTTTCCGAAAAGATAAGTTCGATCTGGTCTGAATATCGGTAGCCTAAATAGCTAAGGATTCGTTTTAGTTCTAAAAGTTCTACTGATCTAATTGGAGCTGGTAAATACAGTTTCAAAACGGTGTGATGCTGTTCTATGGAAATTTGTATAATTTTATCTAACTTTACTAGCCATTTCGGAGGATCGTAGGGGCCTAGCATCTCTTTATGAAGTGGTTTCCAAATCTTGCCAACAGGATTGGGCCGAGTGAGCAAGATATAGGTAGGGTCCGGGTTTTGCTTCCAGTTTTCGTATTCTGTCAAAAGTTGTGCACGTTCTAGTTCGTCGGTGTTAATGTCTGGGTTGTCGATGTCTGGTTCTAGTGGGGACAGTGGATATAGACGGGACAGACCATCAGCTGCGGTATTTTCTTTGCCTTTGGTATACTCGATTTCGTAGTCGTACTCTTCAAGACGTAATCGCCAACGTAATAATCTGGATGACGGGTCTTTTACGCTAAATAACCATTTTAAGGCTTGATGATCGGTTAAGATTTTGAACCTTTTGCCTAACAGGTATTGCCTCAAACGTTTAACGCCCCAAACAATGGCCAACAGTTCCTTTTCTGTGGTGGTGTAATTAGTTTCTGCTTTGTTCAATGTACGGCTAATATAACAGCAGGGGTGGCCTTCCTGGGATAGGATTGCACCGAGCCCAGTACTGGATGCGTCTGTCGTCAGGGTGAAGGTTTTGTTGAAGTCGGGATATCTGAGGACAGGGGCTTCGCAAAGTTTTTGTTTTAGGATATCGAAAGATTTTTGTCGCGCGTCTGTCCAGTCGAATGGTACGCCCTTTTGCGTGAGTTCTGTTAGGGGTTTCGCGAGTTTTGCGAAGTTCTGAATAAATTTTCTGTAATAGCCTGCAATGCCAAGAAAAGATTTTACGTTTGTCGCGGATTTTGGTACTGGAAATTCCTTTACTGACTGGATTTTGTCGGGGTTTGGTTTTACTCCGTCTGCGCTTATGAGGTGTCCTAAATACTCTAGTTCCGGTCTGAGGAATTTACATTTGTCGGGCTGGAGCTTGAGTCCTAATTCTCTAAGTCTTTGGAATACGGTGGCTAGATTTCGGTTATGCTCTTCGATGGTCGTACCGAATACAATAATGTCGTCTAAATAGGCGAAGCAAATTTTACTAATGAGCCCTCGTAAGCCGTTGTCCATCATCCTCTGAAAGGTCGCTGGGGCGTTTTTTAACCCAAATGGCATCCTACGAAATTGAAAATGACCCTGGTGTGTGCTAAACGTGGTGTATTTTTTTGAGTTTTCGTCCATAGGTATTTGATGGAAACCCGAATTAAGATCTAGGGCGGAGAAAAATTTTGATTTCCCTAGGTGGTCGAGAATTTCGTCTATTGGCGGTAAGGGGTATGCGTCTTGGTCTGTCTCTTGATTTAATCGTCTAAAGTCAATGACTACCCTCCATTTACGTTTTCCCGAACCGTCTGATTTTTTTGGTACGATCCAAATCGGCGAATTGTAGGCCGAATCTGATTCCTCTATAATTTCTTTGTCCAACATTTGTTTAATTTGTTTGTCAATTTCGTCTTTGTGTACTTCGGGTGGTCTGTATGATTTCGTGTTAATGGGTCGTTGCGTTTTTAATTCGATGGTGTGTTTAGTTATATCAGTGCAGGGCAGGTCCTCGTCTTCAAAAGAGAACACGTCGCTATAAGAAATTATTATTTTCTCTAGACTTGGTTTGAGGGTTGGATCGACGTGCGAAAAATTGATTTTAGTTTTTAGGGTTTCGATTCGTGCCGGCAAGGTGGGGTTCAAACTGTCGATAGGGTATAGGAGCATTCCGTTAGTAGGATTGTAAAGCTGCGCTAAACAAATCTGACTGTTAATAGGAATTTTAGTAGTGTGGGTTTCGTTAGGCTGGATGAGGATTTCGGTTTCGTGTTTTAAGATCTGTCCGTCTAGTTTCACCTCGTCGTTCGTGATCGCGTAGCGGTAACTTTCTAAGAATGGGAGTCCAACTATACCGTCTCCTAAAAACGGAAAATCGTCCGGCACTATGTTAAAAAAATGTTCTTTGTCGAGAAGCTTGAGTTTAGTTTTTCCCTTACTAATGTGTTCGTCGTTACCTATTAGAAATATGCGTTCCTCGCTTACAATGTCGCGACCTCGGGCATGTTTCGCTTTTATCAGGTTCAATTCAGCTCCTGTATCGATCAGGAAGCGTCCCGTGGTTCGGTTCTTAAATGCGAATCGAATAAATCGCAGTATTCCAGATCGTAGTCTGGCGTTTGTGATTCTCGGTCGTCCGGGATTATTTGTTCGTCGATCTGGTTTATTCGCGGCGGCGGTCTCTGTCGAGGCGGTAATTGAAAATTTTGGCACTGATTCGCGTAGTGTCCTATCTTTCCGCACCGGTTACATTTTACGGGGACGCGTTGATTAAACGGAATATTTTCCCGTGGTCCTTCGAGTTGTCGCGGTCTATCGAATGGTTGCGAAGCTTGATTCGTCGGATGTCCCGTACGTCTGGTCATGGTCGGCGTCCTATCGTTTTGCATTAGGGATCTGTTAGTCATGCGTCTGTCTGTGGTGTCTTGAGTCCACGTTTCGGCTTCTAAGGCATAGCCTTGTGCTTCCGAAATAATATTTGGTCCTTTTGTGTACACTAAAAGGCCGAGCTCGCGACGCAGGTTTCTAATGTACGTTTTTACAGCCTCTTTATCCGAAATATTAAGAACAACTTGTCTCGTGACGGGTCGCGTATGTTCGTTTTGAATCGCATACCTGTACTCGTTTATGCGCTGTCTAAAACGAAGGGTGTAATCTAGCACGCTTTCCGATCTACCTTGCACGGTATTATGCAGTTTATCTCTAGCGGTATCTGCGGAAATGGTCGGAAACACGTACGTTCGCAAAGCTTCGAATAGATCGTCGTAACAATTAATTTGCAGATGGCGGAAATATCTTTCGGCTTGGTCGATGACCTTCGTGGTATATATTTTATCGAGTAAAATTTCGGGTTCGTAGCAACGAGATCTAGCACGTTTCACCATCGTTATAAAATCTTCGACGCCGGAATCGTCCCGACCCTTTAGGGGTTTTATGGTGTCGAGCAAATCGTTAGCACTTTTTAATTGTCTTTCCTCATACCTGGGTTCCGTATTGTTCAGGTGGTGGTTTCTATCTGTGGCGGATCTTTCGGCGTGCCGTCGGAACGAGCCCGGTTGAGATGATTGGTATCGGTTCCTGATCGTCCGGGGTTCTTCGTCCGATTCTTCTTCCTCTGCACGATGCACTGTATGGCTGGTGGTGTGGTTACCGGTAGTGGCGGTTGTTGCTTCGTCGTCCGTAAGGACGGGTCTAAATCCTTTGTGGAGGGCTTCTATCTCCTGTCTCCTCTTGTTGTTTTCGGCTACTAGCACGGCCATATTTTCGGCCATTTTCTCCTGTTGTGTCGTTAGGATTTGGAGCGATTGGGCGAAGGATTTCATGACTTCCTCCATAGAGTTAGACATTTTAGGAGCGGGCGTGGGTGAGGATTCTTCTTCACTCGAACCGATGAGGGGGGAAAGATTTCGATACTTAGTAAAAGCCAGAGTTTTTACTTTTACCCTTGATTTTCTTCTCTTGATTCGTTTTTTTTCCACCGTGACGGCCTTCTGGACGTCCCTCGGTGTCTGATGGGTTCCTTGGAGCCGATCGTCTTCCGAGTTTTCCGGTCGTTCTCTGATGGAATCCTGGCAGGATCGCCAAAATGTTACGGGGAAATCGGCGCGAGAGCGAAAAAGAGAGAGAAAACACTAACGTAGTCCGTAGACACGAAGATAGGTAGGTGTTAGAAATGAACGGAGGTACGAACCCGTAGGCTGTTGCCAGAACTAATGAATCTTTATTATCCAAAGCTTCCTTTTTATACAGTGGCGTCGGTGGCCATGACAGGTACAAAGTTTGAGTGACAAAGATGCATGCCTAGGTTGGGGTATCTTCGTAGGGGTAACTAAGAGTGATATTTGAAAGGCCTATCGGTGAATCAGCGTGTTTGGCTGTTACAAGCAGCGCCCTGAATCATCAACGCGTTGTTGCTTTTGTTCCACTGTGAGCAAACGCGGCACCTATTTGGAAAACAGTTTTCTCATTCCCAAATTTTCGTGCATAATATTGAATACACTGCCTTTTGATATCTTTAGGATGTCAGCTATCTCCTGCAACTTCACTTTACGGTTGTCCAAAACAATTTTGAGGATTTTTTTTATGTTTTCTTCTGTGGTAACCTCTTTTGGACGTCCTGAGCGTGCAGCATCATCGGTGTCCGTACGACCTCGTTTAAACTCAGCATACCACCGACAAATGCTTGTTTTCGAAGGAGCAGAATCTTCATAACACTTTTCAAGCCATTGCTGAGCTTGAACGGTATTTTTTCCCATCAAAAAACAGCGTTTAATCAACACACGAAATTCAGTTTTTTCCATTGTTTTGAAAATAACAAATGTAGCGTCACTAAAGGCACTGTAACTCAATGATCAATGGTCGGAATGGCATGAAATTTTGACACGTATCTTTTGAAGGTTATTATTAACAAATGATGGGATGGATTTTTTTTTAAAGGCGCTATCTGTGAGTTAGTCCCGGGACTTTTTGACCGATGCGTTAGAATGCGATGCACAGTCGTTTTAGGAATTCCAGTGAGCTCCTCAATTAACCTGGTAGATGCACAACGATCATTTCGAAGAATTTCAGCCACTTTTTGAACATTTTCTTCGACTCGAACTGTCGATGATGCTCCTGGACGTGGATCATCTTCAATGCTCTCCCTACCATCACGAAACCTTGCATACCACTTAAAAACGTTTTTACGACTCATTGCTTCACTACCATAAACAGTTTGTATCATTTCAAAAGTGTCTGTGGCACTTTTACCCAATTTAAAACAAAACTTAATGTTCGCACGTTGCTCCATTGCTCCTTTCACGACCGAAGTTCAATACATAGTGTTAAAGTTTCGGTTATTACAAGCAGTCTGTGATGCCAGCGCTGTTAAATTTAAAACAAAAGGTAGTCGAAATACCACGCTAGTTAATTTATGCATCCGTTCACAGACGGCATTAGTATTTACGCGAATATAAAATCAGTCACCTTTCCTGTGGGACGGACTGTGTATTTGCTCCACTTCTTGGCAAGTGAAATTGTGTGTGTTTTCTATGTTTGGCGGATCTCTGCATGTTGCGCTAATGCGGTTTTGCTCCGCTGTGTTGTTACCCGGATTGTCGTCCGGGATTGTTTCTTCAAGAAGTGCCATCGCTGTCTCCTCCCAAGTTGCTGTGTGCTTCCCGTTGATTTTTATGTTGCTGAGTGCCTGTTCAATTTGCGTTTTGTTGGCCTGAAGCTTATAGACAAGCCCCCAGGTATCTTGATTACCGGTTTTCGTGACGAAGTTTCTCCAACTTTGCGATTTACTTTTCCTGATTTCTGCTGTGTATTTATTTCTTAGTGGCCTTAGTTTATCCAGTATCTTCTGCCTATGGGTTGGGTTAGTCGTATTCTGTAATTGTCTTCTTAGCCTTCTGGTGATCTTTTTGAGCTTGTTTATCTCATTGTTCCGCCATGGGACCGATCTGTTGAAGCGAGTTTTCCTGGGAATGGATGCTTCGCATGCGTCTGTGATTATTTGTGTTATGTTGTTTGTCAGTGTTTCGGTATTACTGGTTTGCGGGCCGTCCTGTGTAGTGTTTTCGTCGGTGTTGCGCTGTCCTAGAAGTTGTTTGAATCTGCCCCAGTTTGCTTTTTTCGTATTAAATCTTGTTTCTGTTGGAGCGTTTGTTTTTATGTTTGTTGAGTTTATGGTAATTAGTATTATATTGTGGTCACTGCTTGTTTTTGTATCCATTATTTCCCAGTTTGTGATGAATCTGGTGCAGGATTGTGTTGCCAGTGTTAGGTCTATGTTGGAGCTGCCTCGGTCATTGTTGAAGGTTTCTATTCTTGACTTCTTGTTCGTTAAAATTAAGTCGTTTCCTCTTCCAGTTTTTCTCCGCGTTCGTCGGTGTATTCGTTGTGCCAGAGTGTAGATTTGGCATTTGAGTCTATTGTTATGAGTGTTGGTTTGCCTGCCATTTCCGTGAGGATTTTTTGTAAGTGGTCGAGATATTGCTCTATTTTATCTGAGCACTGAAAGTATGCGTTGATTATGTTTAGAGTCCCGTTTTGCGTAGATACTTCGATACATGTGAAATGTGTGTTACTGAGGTTCGTTAACTTTAGTACGTTTAGGTCCCTGTTTGTTACGGCTATGGTGATCATCACTGGGTTCGTAGTTTTCTTGATTGAGAACTTTTTGGAATCTGTTATTGTCTTCGTTTGCATCCCCATGCCCAGGGGTTTCCCAGTTTGGTGGGCTGAGTACGGTTCTTGGATGCAAATAATGTCCAGTTTTGATTCGGCTGCTATTTGTCTGAGTTCATCCATAACGGTTCGAGAGTTTCTTGCGTTTATCTGCGCTATTTTGATCTGTCGCGTTCCTGCCGGTCGGTTGGATTGTTTACGATCCATAATCTATTCCGGAGAAGGCCTTTGACAACGCGATCCCGTACGATGGGCAGGTTTTATCGGTCACGGCATGGTTGTGCGCGTGCCCCGTTCCTTTGCAGTTGGCACACTGTGCCGGTTTAGATTTTGCTGGGCATGTGCTGAAGGTGTGACCCTCCGCACAGCAATGCCCGCATGTGTTCACCTTGTTTCTGCAGTATTTCGTTGTGTGCCCGTAGCCCTGGCACTTGTAGCATCGCGTTGCCGCGATGTAATCTTTGGTCCTACAGCTGGACCACCCAATGAATAGTCGTTCCCTTTTCACGAGGATATCTCTGACCGCTAAGGATGCATCAAGCACCCAGTGGGCTGTGTCTTTCTTTCTGTCACCGGTCTTGAAGGCAAGTTTCGTTTCTGTTTGTATTATCTTCTTTTCTTCTGCGTTCATGTTCTGTCCTGTAATGTATTGAATTACTTCCTCATCTGTTTTGCTTTTGAGAATGTCGAATACAATAACTCTTGGGTTCTTCTTTTTCGGGGCGCCAACGATGTATCCTGCTTCCTTGAGTTTCTGGTTGTCGATGAGTGTTGTCGTGTCGTTTTTGCTGGCAGTTTCGATTATGATTCCATTTCCTTGTATTTTTCTGACATTTACGACTTGTAATCTTTGCTTGTAGGGGCAGATGAAGTTTTGAACTGCCAACTTTGTTTCTTCGCTGTTGGCAGCCACCTTTTCATTCCTGGGCGTGATGGTAATCACGTTTGGCGGGTCCTTCCTCTGTGTGATTGTTGCTGCTACATTTGTTTTAAGTCCCAGGCGTTCTGCATATGTAAGGGGCTTCTGTGTGGGGGTTATCCTTTCTGGGATCGTTTCGACCACTTTCCGTTGCTTGTTCAGTTCTTTTTTTAGAATCGTGATCTGTGTTTGCAGTCCACTGAATTTTGCCACTGTTCTGGTGACGAGGGTGGACATGTGTGACGCACTCAATACCAGCTGGTTTATGTTCTCTGGAGTCGGTGCTTTCCCTACTGCCCATATCCATTTGTGTAGTCTTTCTTGTGTTCGTGTTGCCTGATTCTCGAGTTAGATAGGGACAGAAGGTATTTCGTTGCCCAGAAGTTGGGCATGCCGCACCTCGAGATTATACTCATATCGGCATATAACATAGTCATAACGAGAAGCCTGATGGGCCTCCACTTCCTTGGCGGAACCCCCGCCAAGGGAGCACCGTACAGCTCGCGCCTGTACGATGCCTGTGTTTGGAATAACCTCTCCTTCACCCGCAGGATCATCAGAAGAGAAGACCGCCCCTCGCGGGGCGCGACTTATTTAGCCGCCCTGTCCGGTAATACCCGCCGAGACGGAATATTACCGTCCAGGACGTTACCAGCGGGGACCACGAGGAGGCTGAGTCGCATTCGGTCTCTAGCGGGCTTACAGGACAAGCTTCTGTAAGAGTTTTGATCGCAACAAGTTGCGATCACACCCTCCCGACACATAACTTCCGTGAGGTCGTTATGTCCGCGCCGTCGTTCGGGTGGGTTAGATAGGGACAGAATATGTCCAGTGTATTTAACGTGCCCGTACCCACCATTAAGGTCTAACAGACACGGCCCCCATGGGCGCGGGGTTGGGATACGCCCAACCAGCGGGCCCCCGAAGAGGGATCTCCCCAGGGACTACCAAATTCGTCATCAGGGTGCAAGCCCTGACGACACCCTTGGTCTGGGCCGGGACCTTTCTAACATCCCTACCGGCTAAGCAGGCCGGCACCCGAGCTGTTGGCAACGCAGCTCACCCGCCGGGATGACACGCCCTTGCGGACGCGCACCCCTAGCCTGCGACGTAGGCTGTACCACTGCCCCCGCGAGTCCAACCCAAGTGGTCAACACCGGAGAGAAATTCCCTCCGGGGGCTCACGTCAACCCCCGCGGTACCAGTGAAGAAGGCCGTACTGGTATGCCTGTCGTAGAACCAATCCACTTCCCATTGGGGCCTTTGCAGACCCCGACCTGGGTAAGGCCAACTCGGATACGTGGGGGCGTTACTCCCCAAAGGCCTCCGGGTTACAGCCCGGCAGCCCTCCTGCGCCCTCGGCACCCCATTCACACATTCACTCTCACAAGCACTCTTCTTCTCTCAAACACCATTTTCGCAAACATACTGAAACATTCATACGTTGCCTTACACGCTAACACTCCACTCACATTCACACTACCATCCACATTCACAATCACTCCACATTCACTCAGGTTTCTCACATCCTCATACACGCTACATTCAGTCAACACATGCTTCCAATCTTCACATTCACAACCACACACACATCTTGCACTCTCGCTCAACCCTCTCCTATGCAGGAATCCATTCATGCTTCCATACCCAGTCAACAAGAAACATACATACACGCTCGGATCAAACCAGACACATTCACCAAATCTCACATCCTTGATATACTCATACAGCACTCTACCATTCACACATTCATTCCATCTGGCTTGCCATCGAGAATATACTCTTTCATTCACGAGATCTATCCTTTCATCCACGGTTTTCTCATTCAAATCTTCCATGCATACAAAATCGTTCTCGCATATATCCCATCCATTCTTAATCATACATACCAGACCTCGTCTCATACACTCAAGATCCCAGGGTAGGGCCCCCATGAGGACCTGCATGCTTTCAGTCGCCACGGTACGACATACATTCAAACAGGCATACATCACCATTCGCTGACATCTATTCAACATATCACGCGCATACGCAAACTTCAGACATTCACACCACACACTCGATCCATACAATGCACACGCTACAAACATTCCATTATAAACCATTCTCACCGCTCGCTTTTTCATTCCCCATTCACACTTTAACACACGTCTCATTTGCCCAACTACATTCATCACTTTCATCCTAAGGTGCTCCAGGTGAGGCTTAAAACTCATTCTCTCTCCCATCCACACTCCCATCCACACTCCCAAATACTTCACACGCTCTGCATGCTTTATCATCCTTCCATTCAACTTCACACTCGGGCACCTAGTCAAGCTCACGCGGCCTTTTAAGAGGGTGACTGAGGTTTTACCCTCAGACACCCTCACGCCCACATTCATACCCCATTCATACCCCATTCATACACAATATTCATACATTCACACCCCTTTCGCTCAATGTCCACCCGGCTTTGCCCCTCCACAATCAACAGTAAATCATCAGCGTACGCCACACACTTACAATTACATTCACTCAGCTTCCACAGGAGCCCATCCATCATCATGTTCCAAATGAACGGACCACAGATGGACCCCTGCGGACAGCCCCTTTCAACATCCTTCCATACTACATCATTCTCACTCACCATGCATACTTTGCGGTTTCGGAAGTAGCTCCTCCATAGAGCTACTTCCTCGCACCCAAGATCATTCAGTCTATCAAGCACACACATCCATTCCAAACAGTCAAAAGCACTCTTAAAATCAACAAACACACCAAGTACATACTTGCTATCACTCTCTCTCATATACCTCCTCACATTCATCCACGCACTTTCCGTCGATCGGCCCCCGCGAAATCCGTGTTGGGCTTCATTCATTCGCACATTTACTCTTCCTTCCACACGCGCAATCATCAGCCTCTCTAAAGTTTTCCCCAACACGGACAGCAAGCTGATCGGCCTATACGACGCGGGGTTCGACCGCGGTTTTTCGGGAGACTTCGGAATGACAACCACTCGCGCTTCCTTCCATACCTTCGGGAAACATCCACTCCTCAGGCATTCATTATACACATACACCATCCATCCAGGAATCGCTCTCCATATCGCTCTCAACATTTCTCCATTTATTCCATCCAGACCGGGTGCTTTACGCAATCTCGCTTTTCAAACAGCCTCATTCACTTCATCCCATTCAAAACACCTCACGAACTCATTCACTCCCTCTTCTTCTACATTCGCTCTATTATCAGGCATACTCGTCGCTGGGAAGAACCATTCCATCATCACTCTCGCACATTCATTCCACGTAGAATACGTCACGTCATTCACTCTCAGCGCACTCATGCCTTGCCTCGCATACTTCCCACGACACACTTTATACACTGGGCCCCATGGATCCAGGTTGGACGACACACTGGAAAACTGTCGCCAGTTTTCCTCTTTCGCTCTTCTCATTCGGAATTTATATTCATTCAGCGTTCTTTTATACTCTCTTTTTCTCATTTCCACATTCTCTCCGTTCCTCTGTCTCTCTCTCTGCCACGCACGTCTACTCTTTCGCACTTTGCCCTTAAGGGCACTCAATTCATTCGTCCACCACACAGTCCTTCTTTCGCTCTTACATACACTCTTTCTCAGGTATTTCTCATTCACTCCTTGGATCCAGCCCATTAGTATATCAACCATTCTCTCAACATTCGTCTCATTCATCAATTGCACTCCATTCTGTTCTGCCACGCATGCCAACTCATCTACATAATCTTCCCAGCGAACATCCTTGCATACCCACTTTTTATATAAATTAACATTTTCTCTCTCAATCGCAGCATACAGCATCCGTATAAGGACCACATTGTGGTCACTTATACCCCAATCATACTTTACATCCCATTCAAATCGGCACCCGGTCGGCATTCCATTCATCAAAGTCACATCAATATCGCTCACACCATTCACGCCCGAGAAAGTATAGTACTCGCTCGGCTCATTCAAAACAATCATGCCATTCACTAAGATCCACTCTTCCAAAATTCTTCCACGCATCTCATTCTCTCTACTGCGACCCCCTCCCTTGCTGTACCACAAGGGGGAGGTCGCATTAGCATCCATACCAAACAAAACATACTTACCACGCGCAAACCCATTCACACTATCCATGTACGCCAGGTACGGTTCGATATCTCGTCCGTACCGGCAGTACATGGATACCACAATCATCTCTCCGAAATCTCCCTTCAACCACACACACACTCCAAATTCATTCGTACATTCATTCACGCACACAGCATCTATACATTCATCCCTTATGACCACCGCCGCCCTACCGGGTTCCTCCGAACAGGAGAAAACCCGCCAGGCCGACGGCAGTCCCCTCACACATCCCTTATTCACATACAGCTCCTGCAACAATACCACACTCACACTCCTTTCACACATAACATTACCTAAATCACACAGAACCATATACGCACGCTGACAATTTAACTGCAATACATTCATACAACATTCAGTCATCGCATACACGCATCCTCTCTCTCTCCACCATTCGCACATATTCGGGGCAGTCCGTTGACATCACCGGGTGGTCACCCTTTCGCCCCTTTAACTTGCAGTTCCTGCAAGCACTCTCACTCTTGCACTTATCACGCAAGTGCCCACTCTTTCCACATCTCTCACACAAACGCTCTTCCAAACTACATTCTCGCATCATGTGCCCGAATGCAAAGCACCTGAAGCACCTCATAACATTCATAAAATCTTTTACTTTACACGCACGCCAGTTAATATATACTCGTTCCTCATTCATCAACACATCCCTCATTCTCTTACTCATTTCTACAATCACGTTTCCAACACTCATTCCCTTTCTGTTCGTCCGATTCACAACTCTCACTCTCTCACTAAACTCTTTTTCACTTATACCCTCATTCTTAAAATTTTTCGCAAACAACTCACTCAGCAGGTCCTCGTTAGTCATCTCATTTTCGACATCGAAAATGATTACTTTCGGACCAATCTTTCTGGGGGCCTCTACCTTGAGCCCCAGATCCGCAAACTTTTTACATTCACTCAACATTCTCACCTCTTTCTCACTAGCTGCCTCGATGGCAAGCCCTCCACTTCTTGTTTTCCTCACCGCACGCACACGTATATTCAACTCACCACTCACATTCTTTAGTACTTTCTGTTTCACATCCTCACTCGTCAGTTTCGCACTCTCATCCTTCGCTTTCACAACAACCGCGTACGTTTTAGTACGCGGCCTAACACTCACACTCTCACTCACACCCTGGCTTGATCCGCTACTCATTTTCACATTTACACTGCCAGTCACTCTTCCTGCCGCTCCTGCATAGGATAACGGTCTCGCATCACTCACTCGCTGCACGCATTCATTCACTCTTTGTTCCACATACTTCTCACATTCGCTCAGCCTTCCACTCAATCTTTCATTCTTCCGCAACATATCCACCATCACTTCCTCATACTCAGCAGCACATCCAAGGAAAAACTCGATGCATTGCTTCGAAAGCCGGTTGCTCTCGGCAAACAGAAACTTCCGCATCTTGTTTGTCGTTTCCCTCATTCTCTCCACTTCACACACGCTCTCTTTTTTACGCACACTCTCACCCGCACATACACTCGCGCTCGTTCCAAGAGCAACCGCAGCCTCTCCCAAGTCGGAAGCCGTTCGTTTCACCCGTTTTACCGGGCTCGCGCTCCTGGACACTAGTGTCCGTCCTTTCGCGGAGGGTGGCCTCATTTCCACCTCCCGCACCTCCCCTTCCTTCTGTTTCCCCCCCAAAATATCCCTGAGTTTAATTTTTCCCTTATCCATTTGGTTCCCACGAGATGGGTCGATCGTATGTCGCTTCGTGGGGTGACGCCCATTCCCACGAAGAAGGCTTCTACACTCGGGAGGAGCCAGGTGTCCCGAGGGTGGCCGCTAGAGACCGGTGCACCCACCGGCCACGTATCCACAGTGTTAGTGCAAGGCCGATACGCGCCCTCCGCCGCGCACCATAGCTTGAGCAAGGGATTTATTAGAGAAGTTTATCTCCTCGCGGCCCAGCCGGTTAAGGCAAGACCCCCGGCCGGTCTGTCGCGCGTACCACCGGGACAGAGGGTTATTGGGCCCCCTGGCCCGGTGGGTCGTTGCCAACGACAGCCGGTTACGGTATGCGAGTGCTCGGGAACCCCGGGGGCGCAAAATCCCGAACCGCCATCTACCGGCGCCCCCCCCCCCGGGGGGGGGGGTAGATAGGGACAGAAGGTATTTCGCTACCCTGAAGTAGGGCATGCCGCACCTCGAGATTATACTCATATCGGCATGTGACAAGTCACAACGAGAAGCCTGATGGGCCTCCACTTCCTTGGCGGAACCCCCGCCAAGGGAGCACCGTACAGCCCGCGCCTGTACGATGCCTGTGTTTGGAATAACCTCTCCTTCACCCGCAGGATCATCAGAAGAGAAGACCGCCCCTCGCGGGGCGCGACTCATTTAGCCGCCCTGTCCGATAATAACCGTCGAGACGGAATATTACCGTCCAGGACGTTACCAGCGGGGACCACGAGGAGGCTGAGTCGCATTCGGTCTCTAGCGGGCTTACAGGACAAGCTTCTGTAAGAGTTTTGATCGCAACAAGTTGCGATCACACCCTCCCGACACATAACTTCCGTGAGGTCGTTATGCCCGCGCCGTCGTTCGGGTGGATTATCACCATCTTTCGGTTCTTTCATCCCCGTAGTCTGTCTTCGAGACTAGGGTCTCTATTGCCTTTTTATAGGCGGGACACTCATCCTTTCTGGATGAGTGATTGTGTGGTCTCTTTGCCCTCTTGCAATTTATGCAAGAGGGTCCTTTCTCTTTATTTGGGCACTCTTTGTAGCAGTGACCCTCGGCAGCACAATGCCCGCAGGTGTCTACCTTTGCCCAGCAGTGTTTGGCTATGTGGCCAAACGCCTGACAACGGAAACACCTGCCTGCCACGACGTAGTCACGTACGCGACAGGCGTGCCAGCCGAGGAACAATCTGCCTCTGCTCAATATTGTTTCCCTTGTTTTGGGTGATGTTTCCACCACCCAATTTTTGCCTTTTGCTGTCTTAAACAGCGGCTTTATATCGTCTGTAGCCAAGTCATCATTCTGTGACTTGAGAGCTGCGAGCAGCTCTTCCTTCGACTGGTCCTGTACGTTGTACAGGACCAACTTTGGCTTCTTCTTTTTAGGGACTGTCACCGTCAGTCCCTTTTCATTGGCTCTCTTGCTCTTAATGAGCTTCTGGAGGTCATCCTTCGTCGCCGTTTCGACGAGGATGCCTCCTTTATTTATGCTTCTTATGGCTTTAACCTTCAACCTATCCTGGTTGGGGTTAAAGCATTTCTGCAAAGCAACTTTCGTTGCTTTGCTATCTTTATTCCCTTCTTCCTTGAGGTAAACGGTGACAACGTGTCGCACCGTTCCCTTTGGTTTCGTGCTTATGTTCTGCTTGACCGCAGTCGCGTACGACTGGGCCGTTGCCTTCTTCGGCTTATCTGCCAAAGTCGGCTTCACTGGTAAGGTCTTTGGCCTTACCTGGGCGCATGCACTCGCCCTTTCTTTCTCTAATGCTTGTATCCGCCTTTCGGCATCCTCAAGCTTCTTCTTCATCACTGCTCTCTCAGTTTCTTTTTCCTCAGTAAGGGCTTGGATCCGCCTTTCGGCTTCACCTAGCACCTTACATTTCTCCTCGACTTCTGTCGCATATTCCCTGGCGATGAAGGTGATGTACTTGAATTTTTCAAGATCACGAGCATGCCTAGGGTCTCTCATGGCCTGAATTTGATCCGCCACTTTCTTGCACTGTTCGAACAGTACTTCCAGTGGCGTCTGATCGTCATCGGGCTCTGTGGTAGTCACCTCTACCTGTTTAGTTTCTTTATTTTGCCTCTTCCTCTGCGAGGCAGTTTTCCTCTCAGTACCGGATTCCGAGTCGGAACCTTCCGGCCTGTCCATCCTTCTCTTCCGGCGTGATACCTCTTGGGTATCACCCGGCTTTGCTTGGACGGTGACGAGGGGGGGTGAAGCCCTCTCATCAGCCATCCAAGCGTCTTCTTTCTCAACGAGGGCCTTTTGCACCTCGACCACCGTCATCTTCTTTGATTTATTTGATTTATTAGTTCTGACCATAATTGATCCCACGAGTAGGGACGAAATGAAGTCACCCTCCCGGGTGACGCCCTTTCCAGGAGGGAAGGCTGAATACAACGAGGTTCGCCAGGTGCCTCGAGGTTGGCCGCTAAGGGTTGGTGCACCCACCAACCACGAACCATCGCAAGGACGGCCCGCACCCCTTCGCCGCGCACCATAACTTAAGGTTTCGGATTTATTAGAGAGGTTTATCTCCTCGCGGTCCGGCCGGTTAAGGCAAGCCCCCCGACCGGTTATGCTTCGCGTACCTCTGGTTGGATGTCCCCAGTGGGTCGTTGCTAGACATACCGGCTACGGTATTTGACGACTCCGCGGTCCGTACGGTATAAATACCGCCCGGACGCTCGCAGGGGAGTCGCGCCAGAGCCTCGTTGGCAAACTCGAAAGTTTCCCAGGGTACACCACGTGGAGGAGAGGTTGGCTGTGCCAGAATGAAGCTGTGCACCTGTATACCCCATGCACCTGTATACCCCGTTAGATAGGGACAGAGGGAACCCAGATTATCCTCCAAGTACCTGCCGTTAAGGCCTACCAAGGAGGGCCCCCATGGGCGTGGGACTGAGATTAAGCTCAGTCAGCTGAGGCCGAAGCCTTACCAGCGTTGCTTCCCGGGGATGACGAGTCCCATGGAAGTAGACTGTTGGTAGCGCCGAGTTACCTTTCCAAAAACTCTACCAGATTTCCTGTCTGGTCCAGGAGCAGGTGGGACGCTGCTCACGCGCCGAGACCCTCGAAAGGTCTCTGCCCAGCATGTAGGCTGCAACCACTGCCACTACGAATCCAACACCAATTGCACCGGCCGAGAGGACCCGGGGACAAGCACCCATGGTCACTCTCTGTGAGGGGACAAGGGGACTAGGCACCCTTCGTACGCCCTCATGGGCAACCGGAGCGCCCGTAGTACCAATCCAATCGCAGGTCTATTGGTAGGACCTGTTCGGCTTCTTACATACATGAATAAGCTGTGCCTGCCATATCAAGGTGTCTCGTCCACACCAAGGGTTGGTTAGACCCTAGCTAAGGAGCCCGGGGGCGCCACTCCCCGAACCGTGATCGCCACACGGCCCCTGGGGCACGTTAGATAGGGACAGTCGGAAGGTGTCGTCGCTCTTTCGAGCATGCCGTTCCTCCAAGAATTACCTCATATCAGTATAACCACGGCCGATATAATACCCGCTGAAACGGAATGTTACCGTCCAGAACGTTACCAGCGTTTTGGGGAGGGGGGGGGGGGGGGGGGTGGTGCATTTGGTCTCTAGTGGGCCTACTGGACAAACTCCTGTAAGAGTTTTGATGGCAACATGTTGCCAGCCCACCTTCTCAACACGTAACTTCCGTGAGATTGAACATAAAGCGAGAGAACATACTTGGAAAAGAGGGGATACTGAACCCTGGAAGAGGAAGTCTTATATTTCATACTGTCTCTTCCTGGTTTGTGGGGGGGTGTCCCGCCCCCATCGTTCACTCATCATCCGGCGGCGGTTCCCTTACCGATCCCTCCCCACAGATCTCCTCTTCTCGTGGAGAGAGAGTGAGTCACTTAAGAGCATGAAGAGACTTCAAGGCAAGGGTATATTCCGGTCCGGTTATAAAGTACAGATTGCAGGTTACAAACACCAGATCAGATGTTGCTCCAGCCACATGTAGATTCGGGATTTGGTCTTTCTTGTCCCAGAACCAAGTCATCGGCCTGGTAATCCGGATAACTTTCCTGATTGCCGTACGCCCCACGGTGAAAGGTGATGTGCAATAAGCCGTCAAAAGTTTTTCTGGACTTGGTTTTCACCAACACTTTCCCATTTCTCACCATTCATTGCGGAATTGTATACCATACACGTTTCGCAATTTCGCCTGACACGCCATCCGGGCGAGGTGCCTTTCTCATTTTTACCCTCTTTACTGCGTCCACAACTTCACTCCATTCAGAACATTTCTCATTTATTCGTTCATCTTGCATACACCTACAACCTCTCTCGAACCACCCATTTGCGGTGCCGGAAAGAGGCTGTCCAGCATATGTACGCTGGACAGCCTTGCTCACGAATTGTTTCCAGTTCGTCTCTTTCACATGACACCTTAATATGTCGCGCTGCCCATGCACTCTCGCAAATGTACAGTGGTGTGAATAATTATAGACTCAACAGTATTTCTACATTTTTCATAATGTTAAATGAAAAATTTGAAAAGCCACTTATATATTTTCATAACTTAATCGAAAGCAAAACTGAAGTATAAAGAAACTTAAATTTACTTTTTCGGAAACGTTAAGAAAATGAAAATTTTTCGGAAAATTCAGTTTAAAGGTGTGAATAAATATAAACTCAATATTAATTTTTATACCATTACATTTAGTATTTAGTGTATTTTCCTGTTATTTTTATTACATCTAATAGTCGATCAGGAACACTATCAATTAACTGATTTAATGTTTCATTAGGAATATCAGTCCATGCAGATTCTATTCTGTTTTTAAGTTCGTGAACATTTTGGATTTGTGGCTTTTCCTGATTATAAACTTTTCTTGCAAGAATACCCCATAGGTTTTCGATGGGGTTTAGATTAGGGCTTAGTGCTGGCTATGGTAATAATTTGATTCCAAACTCTGCAAACCACTTTTTTGTAGAGGAAGCAGTGTGAATGGGTGCGTTATCCTGCTGGAAAATTACCTTGCTGTCTTCTATTATTGTTATAAATGGCAACAAATGGTTGTGTAACATCTTTTGATAATTCGTAGCATTCAATCTTCCATTTATGAAAGCTAGTTCACTTTTAATATTTCTTTTGAAGGCAGCCCAAACCATGACTGATCCGCCCCCCTGGCTTCTACGCGAAAAAATTTTTTTTTCTTGGCGTAAGTCGTGCCAATAATACATTAATCCATCGGGCCCATCAAGATTAAACTTTTTCTCATCGCTAAAGATAACATGTTTCCACATGTTTCTTCTTTGAATGAATTTCTCAGCAAATTTTAGTCTAGCACTAATATGACGTGTCTGTAATGCCGGTTTTCGCAAACATTTCTGATATTTAAATTTACCAGAAGCTGCAATCCACTTTCTTACAAGACTAGAATCACATTGTAAGTTACGAGGGTCGTTCAATAAGTCCTTAGAAAAATATAGAAAAACAAGCTATTTTAGGTAGATTTTTTTTTATTTTTCAACATAATCTCCTTTCAGCTCTATACACTTTTCCAATCGTTTCTCCAACTTTTTTAAGCC
This sequence comes from Nomia melanderi, assembly GCF_051020985.1. Lineage (NCBI taxonomy): Eukaryota > Metazoa > Arthropoda > Insecta > Hymenoptera > Halictidae > Nomia > Nomia melanderi. The sequence goes on along the minus strand of NC_135007.1, from coordinate 276,779 downwards.
ATCTGAAAAGTAAGATTTCGGAAGGTCCTCAAAATAGGCATCTGTTTGGGCGACGACTTCCTCGTTCGACGTGAACCGTTGTCCGTCGAGCCATTTTTTAAAATTTGGAAATAGAAAAAAGTCACTGGGGGCCAAATCCGGTGAATACAGTGGATGTTGTAATAATTCGAACTTTAATTCCATGATTTTGGCCATCGAAACTGCACAGGTGTGCACCCGTGCATTATCTTGATGGAAAAGAATCTTTTTCTTTTTCAAATGAGGACGTTTTTTCTTGATTTCTTCGCCCAACCGGTGCAATAACGACGCATAATACTCTCCAGTAATTGGTTTTCCTTTTTCCAAGTAATCGGTGTAGATGATTCCGCGTGCATCCCAAAAAACCGTGGCCATCACCTTGCCGGCCGATTTCACCGTCTTCGCCTTCTTCGGAGCCCTTTCGCCTTCAAAAACCCACTGTTTTGACTGTTCCTTTGTCTCTGGATTGTAGTGGTGTATCCACGTTTTGTCCACAGTTATGTATCGACGCAGAAACTCGTCAGGATTGCGACGAAAAAGCGCCAAAACAGCCTCAACGTCGACCACACGATTGCGTTTATTCTCCACTGAGAGCAAACGCGGCACCCATCTTGCCGAGATTTTTTTCGCACCTAATTTTTCGTGCAAAATTGTAAACACTGTACCTTGCGATATGCCTGTGGCCTCAACTACTTCGTACACTTTGATTCGTCGATCACTCAAAACCATATCGTGGATTTTGCCAATCATTTCGGGAGTAGCCACTTCCACTGGACGTCCCGAACGACGTTCATCTTTTGTGGATGTACGGCCACGTCTAAACTCATTTACCCAATTATAAACCGTTGCAAACACAGGAGCAGATGTGCCATGAACTTCATCCAACTCAGCTTTGATCTCTTTCGGCGTTAAGCCTTTCAAATATAAGTGTTTTATCACCGCTCGAAACTCACTTTTTTCCATTTTTCTAAATAATCAAGAGTTTCTTGCTTCAGTCGACAATAAATATGAAACCATGTGATGGATATAATTGACACTTTGACAACTGTCTAGGGAGTCATGATGCTAACTAAAAACAAACGATTTTCAATGCTACGAGCGCCAACTCTTGGATTTTCTAAGGACTTATTGAACGACCTCGTAAATCGACTCACAATTTTGGTCGACGGAGCTCCAGTTTTTGATATCTCCCTTAAAACAGCACGTTTTATAGTTGACGAAAATCGTATAGGTCGTCCTGGTCTCTTGGTTTTACCATAATTTTCAATACCAAGTTTTAAAAAATTTTTAACAACACTTTGAGATCTATTGATTATACTCGCAATTTGTCGTTGAGTTTTGCCGCAGCTTCTCAAATCCATTATTCGTTGCTTTTCTATATCACTCAGTTCTGGCCCACGCGGCATAGTGTAATATAAAAAAATGTTACAAATCTTGAAGAAACTACTTTTCGACAATCATTGTAATGATATTTCAGTATTTAAATCTGTTAAAAGCACGGAACCATTCCAAATGAACTCTGAAGAGTAACTGAGTTTATAAATATTCACAGCGTTGTAAGACTCGTTTGCAACATTGTAACAGCTATAGCTTGTATTGGCAAAGCTAAACACAACATACTTCACATACGAAACCCTTAGCTGGCTAATTACAAACATACCCAGGCATGATCAGTCGTTTCTGGAAAAACATTGAAGAAAAAAAGGAGAAAAACTGTTTGAGTCTATAATTATTCACACCACTGTATACCATTCACTCGACTCATTCAATAGACGCATTCCGTTCCCAATTATCCATCTCTCAAGCATTTCTCCGCACAGTACGTTTTCTCATGCTATACCGCAAGGGCGATACTGTATTCGCATCGATTCCAATCAACAACCTATTTCCCGTCGTTCCCCTCGTCCGCCTAAATCCTGCCCGTACCTGCAGTACACAGACACAACAGCTGCTTCGCCAAAATCCCCCTTCACCAAAAACACGCGCGCGCGCACACACGACGCACGCACGCACACGCACACACACACACACACACACACACCACATTTATTCGTTATTCTCTTACACACATTGATTCCATTCTCTCGTCATTAATGACTACGACGGCCTTTTTGTGGCTCACCTCAATTACATAAACATGCATACAAGCAGGCAAACCTTTAACACATTCATCTAATGCCACATACGGCTCCTGTATAATAGCTACATTCACACGTTTCTCACACATCAACACACCCAAATCACACAACCTCATACACTCTGTGACAGTTACACTGGATCGTGTTCAATATAAATTCAGCCATTATTCCATACATTCTTACATACTCAGGACATTCTAAGGACGTCATTGAGTGGTCACATTTATTTCCCTTGCTTTTACAGTTACGGCAATATACATTCTTTCCACATGCACTCTTCAAATGACCACTCTCTCCGCATCTTTGGTACAAGGCATCTTTCTCCTTACATTCCTTGGCCATATAACCAAACGCGCTACATTTATGGCAACGCAATACGTTCACGAACTGACACAACTTACACGAACGCCATCTACTATACATTCGTCCCTCATTCATTAACACATACATTCTCGCACTCATTTGAATCACTACATTTCCAACACTCGCATCTTTCTTGTTAGTTCTACTAACAACACGCACACGCTGTCGCAATTTTTTCTCATTCACATACTTTTGGGGTCTTCACATACAGCTCATTCATCAATTCTTTTCTCGGCCATATCTCCTACATATCTGCAGCGCCTTATGGTTCTCCAGACATGCCTGGGCTGTATGCCCAAAATCATGATAGCAGAAACATCACCTAGTGATTTTGGGAATAGACTTCGGTAGTACATATGTTAGGCCCATCCTAATCTTCTCCTTCTTCTTTATTATATCCACCAGGTTTCTTGAGAGCATGGCAGTAATATTGCTGCTCCTTGTCAGTCTAATTTTCTTAATCCTTTCGATCTCATTTCCTATTTCACTCTGGACCCTAGCCATTGTTTCAGATTATTTGCTCGTGTCTTCCAGCAGAATGACTGTTGCCTCCCCTTTGGACCTAGTGGGGCATATCTTCTTAATGCTACTATTACATATTGTCCTATTGTCAGTGTTTGTTTTAACCTTTGTCGTATTCTTAGGGGTGGGTACTTCGTCCAGAGGTATAACTTTTGTTGACCTCTTTCTATTTTTACCCACCACTGTGACGCAACCAACTTCCTGCGCTTTCGTCCCTGCAGGTTCCTTTTTCTTTAAGTCCTTCTTCTTAGGTATGCGTTTTAGGAGCAGTGAGGTGAAACTGTACCTCCTCTTCTCAATTCCTCTTGTGGTACCTTCCCTGTTATGCGCAGGTCCAATTGCAGCGGTGTCCTGACCATCGTCCTGGAACACCCTTTTAGCCTTCATAAACGAATCCTCGATGATCCTCATCTTGTGCCCATCGTACTCTGGTAGTATGACTTTCAGAATCTGCAGGAAGGTATCTATCAGCGTGTCCAGGCCTTTTTGATTACCGGTATTTTGGATATTTATCCCATATCCCTCAACTCTGTGGGAAGTTTCAGAGTCAGAGTCAGAGTTATGCCCGTTTATATATTAGGTCTACCGGAAAGTTCTGTCTGTTTTTAAAATAAAAGAAAAGAATAAATTTTTCATACCTTGAATAATCGTTATTTATGACGTTATTTGCCATCATTATTTATGACTTCTTGCCAACGTGATGGCAATTTGTATATCTCATTTTTAAAAAATGCCTTATCTCTAGAGGCCAAAAATTGAGCCAGTGCTTGTCTGATATCTTCTTTGTTCTTGAATTTTTTGCCCTGCAAATAATTTTATAAGGACAGAAACAAGTGATAATCAGAGGATGCTAGGTCCGGGGAGTATGGTGGATGCGACAGAATTTCCCAGCTTAGCTCTGCGACTTTCCGACGAGTCCCCAAACAACATGTGGCCAGGCATTATCATGAAGCAATATGACGTCCTTCCTATTGAACATCGCCAGCCTCTTTTCTTGGTGTACTGTTTTTAATTTATCCAATTGTTGACAGTACCTCTCCGAATTTAGCTTTTCATTTGGTTTGAATAGCTCAAAATGTATTGGTCCTCAAATGTCCCACCATATACACAACATTCTCTTATTCAGGCTCAACTTAGGTTTAGAGGTGGACGGGGCAGATTTTCTGGGTTTACAATATGCCCTTTTCCTTACGATGTTTTCATATGTAATCCACTTTTCATCCCCAGTTATGATCCAGTCCAAGAAGTGTTCGACTTTGTTCCGTGCAAGCAAAGATATGCATACGATGATTTGATCATTCAAATTCTTCTCACTTAACTTATGTGGCACTCATCTCGAATATTTCCACACAAATCCTAGTTTCCAAATATGGTTCGAAATAGTTTGTTGAACTGAATCAAGCCTTTCTGCAATCTCCGATGTTGTCAAAAAAGGATTTTGCTCTAACATGATCTTGATAGTATCGTCGTTAATCAAAGACACGCTTCTGTAGCATTTCTTCCTTGTTGGAATTCGTACAAAATACAGTGGCGTAAATGAACTTTATCAGGAGCCGTGGGTACACGGTCGCGTCTCATTTAATACTAACAGGAATCATCTTCGTTTTAGTTCATCTGCGACGTCAATGTGTATACATGAATATGCGCATACTTGTTGAAACTGAGTGTAACCGGAAGGGACAGAACTTTTCGGTAGACCTAATATAAAATCGAAAACACGCACAAAGATGTACTCAGTACAGCATAACTTTTACAAACATCAAGCTATGACGCTGAAATTTGGAAGGAAGTATCAATGACAGATATGATAACCTAACAAAAAAAAACCAATCGTGTGACTGACAGCGCCATGCGGTGGCCAGTCCCAAAACTTTTTGATCAAGGTAGTATACCTCGAAGGCCTGTAACAGGCAGCTATAGTTATTTCCTTGTCTCATGCTTTAATTTTTACCATGAGGGTTTCCGCAAGAGTTTCACTGTTTTTACTGTCTATGATATCTCCTGATTATTTTGAAATTTTTTATGATAAAGCTTTGATTGGCTTGGAGCCATGTTTCTGTCAAGACTATCGCATCATAGTCTGGATTTACCTTTTGTAGGATTTCCTGTTTGTTTTTAGCACTTCTGCAATTCTAGAGTAATATTTTAAAATTATCCATGGTGTTTATCTGTTTGCTGGTCCTTTATACTGTTTAGGAGTATCTGTTAGGGGCTTTGCTTGTAGCCTCTGTAACTGTCTAGCTGTTTTTGTTCTTTGTTGTTCTATGTTGCTGCTGTGACTCTTGTTAAAGAGTTTCGTTATTGAGGTGAATGGTCAACTTTTACATTTTCTTGCATGTGCATTGTTATTACTGTTTATTGTTTTGTTCTTTGGAAGGCTGGAGTGTTGCGGATGTGTTGCATATTTTTTCTTCTTTTTGCCATATTTTGTTATTAGTTTGCTTCTTTTTTTTATTGTCATTCTATGTTCTTCAAATGGAGCTCCCTCTCCATACTTGTTTCTAGTAGGGTTGGAAAGTAGTTCCCCATACGCCTGAGTAAATTAGTTTTATTGCTTGTTATAAGGGGGACTGCTGTAATTGAAGCTTGTTTCTCAAGCTTTCTTTAATTTCAAAGAAGGGTTTGCCTTCGTATGCCATAATTTCATTGATCTCTGGGTTCTGTTTGTATTTTTCACATTCTTTGGAGAATGTTTCATGCCTCCCTTTGCAGTCTGAGCAGCTGGTTTCTCCCACCATGGAGCATTTATGTGCTTCTCCCCTTTGTTCGTGGCATTACCCACATAGTCTTGGGCTTCTGCAGAATTTTGTAGAGTGTCCTTATTTGTAGCAGTTTGTGCAAATCCATACTGGTGCAACATAAACCCTTACTGGTATATTCAAAAATCCGTAGAGTCTGATATAGTTAGGGAGTATATTTCCTTTGAAAGTTACTAACACTGTTTCGCTGGGTATCCACTCCCAGTCCCCTGAATTTTCGTTGATGTGTTTCCTGTTCTGTCTTGTGGTTTTCTTTATCTTGGAGGGGCGTTGTTGTCTCGTTAATCTATTCTTCCATTGAAATTTCCTTTGGTATTCCTTTGATTACGCCAACCTTCTCTATCTTATGTTTTGGAATGTATGTTTCTAGGTTTGCTTCTCGGGGGTGGTTTGTCATTACGAACTGATTGGCCAGGTCTTGGTTAGGAAATGTGATCTCAAACTAGCCACGACTTTTTAGTTTTATTTCTGTAGCTCCAGTTTTTAGGCTGCTGACCAGTTTGGCTAGTATAGCAAGACTGTGCTTCTTTGTTTTATTTTGTGTCTTACCTGTGAGTGCAACTTCCACTGTTGCTAGTCCATTATGGAACTCGAGGGAAAAGACATATCTCGCTTGCCTTTTTTGATCCTGGGGATGCACTGCGTCTCACTTCAGTATCTGAGGCGTTGGGGTTTTTCCTTTTCAGCTACCTTATGGTGGTCTGCAGGACTTGGCATCCTTTTACCACTATGTTGTTGGTTTTCTTCGCCTCCATCATTGACCTTCATTAGCCCTAAACCTGATAATCCTGCTGTCCTGCGGAAATCTGTGATAAGGTTGAATTTCTAACTTGATGTTACACGAAGAAAATTTTCAGGAAATAAAGTGAAATTAATAGTTAATTATTAGGTTTAGGGTTAATGAAGGTCAATACTTTTTTACTCAGAATTCTACATTCTTCCATATTTTAGTATAAAAAATATAGTATTCCATTAAAAAAAAACAAAGTCGACTTTCAAATCTCCGGAATGCTTCCACCTTTAAAAGAAATAAATACATTACATCATGTACCCCCCTTTTTTTTTCACCCTGGATAACCTGCATCAGGCACCCCTCACCATTGGGGCTGGCGAGGGGTAGTGTGAGATTCTTACTCACTAAAGCTCCAGGGGTGTACCATCCTCGGCCATAACACAGGGTGTCCCGGAACCAAACATTTACCCTCGGCGACACCCTCCGGCCCAGTATAAGCCAACACGACACACTAGTATACGAGACACTAATTGCATGGAAAGACTTCATGCACAAAAAAAAAAACGCGAACAAGACCCCCGCGGATCACGGGACGCAGCGTGTACACTCCGACTGCGTCCTTCCCTCCCCAGGACCCGTGCAAGAGTCGCCTCTAGCCCCAACTAGAGGCGACTTGAGCCCTCTGGCACGCCGGTTCCGTGGGTTCCGGAACCCCGGGCCCGGCGGCCAGAATCTTAAGATGGGAGGGCCGGCGGTCCCGGACTTCTCGCCCGGTGACGCTGCCGACCCCTCCCCCTACCCAATCGAGACGGATGGGAGTCCCGCTCCCTTTCCGTCTCCGCCGCCTCCTTCTGCCGCATAACATGCTCACAGAAGGAGGCGACGGCCTCCCATTTTTGACCTCCCCCCAGCAGGGCCCTAATGAGCGCTGCTGGAGAGAGGTCCCCCCCTATGGCGCGGACCAGGATCCGGCGCTCGGAAGCCCACGCTGGACAAAATTCCAGCGTGTGCTGCGCCGTGTCCCGGTCCCCGTCACAGTGCCAGCATCGGGCATCACGCTCCCGCTTGATGCGGCACAGGTACTCCCCGAAGCAGCCATGCCCGGACAGCACCTGTGTCACGCGGAAGGTGAGAGGCACTCCACCGCTGTCCCGCCAAGCCTCCCAGCTCGGCAAGACAGCCCCAACGACGCGGTGGGAGGCCAACTCCTCGTCTGAAAGACGGAGTCGCCAGCGCTCCCACACGCGCCGCCAGACCTGGTCCCTGGGGTTCCATACGGACCCCAGGGTGTCCGGGTCTCATTCCCCGCCGGTACCCCCGCCCCCAGCCCCAGACCTCGCCCGGAGATAAATATCTCGTAGGGCGACGGCCTGAAGGTCAAAGGGCGGGAACCCCGCCAGGACTGCCGCCGCTGCACCCGAGAGGGTGCGGTATCCCCTCACGATCCTGATGGCGGACAACCTGTGCAACCGGCCCAAAAGGCGCCGGGTAGGCTTGTCCGCCACCAGGTCGTCGGCGAAGATGGGCGCGCCGTACATGACGATACTCCGCACCACCCCCGCGTACAGCCGCCGTACCCGCCCAGCCACACCCCCAAGGTTGGGGAGCAACCGCGCCAGGGCGCAAGTCACCCCCCAAGCCCGAGGGAACAACTGGGCGAAATGGGGCCCAAACTGCCAGTGGCTGCCCAGGACGAGTCCCAGATATTTCATCTGGTTCCCGACCCGGACCGGAGCCCCTCCCAGCATTATCCGCGAGTCAGGCGGCGGGCCGCCCAGACGGGACCGGTGCCCCTCCCAGCATTATCCGCGAGTCAGGCGGCGGGCCGCCCAGACGGGACCGGTGGTACATCCACATCGCCTCCGTTTTGGTGGGCGAAACCCGCAGGCCCAACCCGCGGATAGAGCGCATCAGCGCCGATGCTGCCACTTCCGCGGCTCGGCTGACCGCCGCAAATCCCGTCCCACCGACCAGCAGAAGTGTGTCGTCTGCGTAGCAGACCACTTCCGTGTTCGGCAGGAGGGGATCCCTCAAAACTATATCGAACCCGATATTCCATAATGTGGGCCCCAGGACGGATCCCTGGGGCACGCCGCGGTCAATTGATCTCCTGTGAGACCTGCCGTCCCTATCCGTGAATATCCCGGAGATACGCCGAGATCACCTTCCTCAGATACAGGGGAACCCGGAGATACTCCAGTCCCTCCTGTATCTTACACCAGGGCAGCGTGTTAAAGGCGTTGTCGATATCGATCGACACCGCCATCACCACGCCCCCCCGGCCGGTCCAGCTCTCGGAGAAGGAGCGCACACGACCGATAGCATCGATCGTGCCACGCCCCCTCCGGAACCCAAACTGGGCCCCATCCAGTCCCGGCGCACGAAGGGACAGGTGGTCGACGAGGCGGGAATTTACTATCCTTTCGAATAGCTTTCCCACCTCGTCGAGTAAACTAATCGGCCTGTATGCCGAGGGCATTCCGGCAGGCCTCCCAGGCTTGCTTATGAGGGTCAGCCGAGCCACCCTCCACTCCCGCAGGTAATCCCCGCGGGCCAGGCAGCTGTTGAACAGCCGCATGACCCGCGGAGCGAGGACCTCCATTGCCGCGCCCCAGACGCGCCCAGGCAATCCGTCCGGCCCAGGCGCGACCTTCTTAGCACACATTCGTTTTACCGCCCTCCCGAGCTCCTCGTTGCCGATTTCGAGCTCGCGCGACCACCCCCCTGCACCCGGATCGAAACCGGATGCCCGCGAACGCGCGTCGGCCAACAGCGACGTTATTAATCGGTCCACGGGGGAGAGGTCGGGCGCACCGTCCCCTTCTGGGAACAGGGTCCGGACTATGCTGTCCAGTGTCCTGACCTCCAGTACCTCCGTCGTTGGGGGGGCCCAGGGCCTGAGCCTCCCCAAGACGGTCCTGTACGCCCGGCCCCACGGATCCCCGTGCCCGGCACCGAGGAGCTCTTCCCAGGCACGGGACTTGGCTCTCCCGATAGCGTGCTGCAGCGCAAACCGGGCGTCTGCGTACGCCCGGTATGCTTCCGCAACACGCTCATGCGTTAGCCTCCGCTTTCTGGCCCAGGTGAACCGCCGGCGAAGTCGGTTGCAGCAAACCCGCAACCGCCCGATCTCCGCCGACCACCAGTAGGCCCTCCCATGGGCTCTGGGAGGCCCCGCGCGGGGCATGGCCGCGTCGCAGATCGCAACCATGTCCCGGCGGAGCTCCCAAGCAACGCGGTTCACCGGGTCAGCCAGCGAGAGGCCGCTGTTCGGTGAGGCCCAAGCCACGACCTGAGCCGCGGCTTTATAGAGGTCCTCTCGAAGTTCCCCCCATTTCCATCGCGGCGGCAGTGATCCACCCCCGCGCGAGCGTCTGGATCCAACCAGGCATGCCCCCCCACGTGAGACGGAGTCCATCTCCATGGCCACGCACACGTGGTCAGAGAGGGTCTCCATCTCAGTGAGGACCCGCCAGCCGGAGACCCGCAGCGCCGCCGAAGGGGAAGCCCAGGTGAGATCCACCACAGACTCCCCCCTCGACGACACGAACGTGCTCTCCGAGCCGGTGTTTAGGCACACCAGGTTCAACCCAGCCGTCCACTCCAGCAGCGCCGACCCCCTCGGATCCGTCCTGGGGCAACCCCATGCTGTGGCATGGGCGTTGAACTCCCCCAGGACGAGAACCGCCCGGGAACCCTGTCGTGAGACAAAGTCCCCGAGTCCTCCCAGGAATTCATCGAATTCCTGTCGGCTACGGCTGGGGGAGAAATAAACCCCCGCCACCGCGATGTTGCCCCACAGGACCCCCACGTACCCCATACCCCGCTCCAGGAAGGAGCAGGGGGGGAAACCAGGAAGGCACTGCCATGTGATCGCAACGGAGCCGGCGGTGTCACCCACCCAGAGAGGGTGGTTTTGCACCACGTATGGCTCCGCTACGACCGACAGCCCCACCCGGTGCTCCATCAGGTACTGGACCAAGAGGTCCTGTGCCCTTCTGGAGCGGCCCAGATTGACCTGGAAGATCAGGAACGATCAACTTCCATGGCCACCCCCGGACCTTCCCCCTCTGCTACGAGTGTAGCGGTGGAGGCGGCAATTGTTGGATCAATGTCCACCAATTGCATGGCCTCCACCGCCACACTCTCCCCCTGGGGTGTGGGCCCTGTGGACCCCCCCCCCCCCCCCCCCCCCCCCCCCCGACTTGGACGACTCCGTGCCGCCCGCGGACCCGGAAGCCCCGGGCGGCGCTGACGGCGGCGCAGTGTTTTCAACCCCAGTGGGGCCAGAAGGGCCACCACTGGTTTTATTGGTAGCGCCGGCACTACCACTACCCGCGGCGGGTACGGCGGCCGATGCCGATGGGTAACGCGTCTCGATGAACCCGGCACGGTAATTGGCACGCTGCTAGTAGATGCATCGCCAGGGGCACAGTGGCCCACCCCTGACGACCCCCGGTCGTATGATAACGACGCGTTGGGGCCCGGTCGAGATCCGCGCTCCGCGCCGGTACTGTGGGATCCGAAGCCCCCTGCACCGTAAACTTTCTTTCCGTTTTTCTGACTCATCATATTTTTTTATGTATATTCGCCGAAGTCGGTATCGTGAAACCCGTCCCCTCCAGAGGTGGTTTCACCCCTCCGCGTCAGCCTCCCTGGCATGGCTGAGCCTGAGCCAGTACAGCCTGACGCATCATCGGAGCTACTTCCTCTGGAGACCCCTCACCCCGTTGGCATCCCCCAGAAGGGGGAAGTACCCAGGGACCACCACGAGGAGGTGGAGTGAGAGGAGTTTTAGGAAGCAGAGTTCGGCCAATGGATCCGAGCCTCCATCGACGGAACCCTACTTCCCTCAGGCCCCCACATGATGTACCCCTTCAGACCATGCAACTTCTGTATACAAAACTTTGTTGTGCAACGCATGATTTGGAAGTTAGACTTCAACAATTGTCACACGCCTTTGCCAGCACCATCCTCCGTTGCGCCGCTCCCTTGCTATTGTCTCCGGCAGTTACTCACAGGTGTCCCTGCTGCTTTCTGTACCTTCCCGCCTTCTCCAGTTTTCTCTCCACTTTCACTCTGTTCCTAAACATTAAACGAACTACTGATCGAAATATTTACCCGTTCTGATAACTATTTCTAGAGTTTTCTCTGCCCGAAGGCTTTTGGCGCTCAAGTTCATGTGGCGTGCCCACGCCAACACTATATCGTCAATAACTTCTTTATTCTTTTTTATTTTCTACTTTAACCGTGCACTTTGAACACTACACTGTCTCTATACCCTCCCACTACACTTCTTGCACACTTTTGAATTTCTACACGCACATTTTACCGTCACTTTACTTGATAAATTGCGAAGCGACTTGATTGCACAAGCTTACCTTTCGCCATAGTAGCGGCTCGTAGCTAAAATTAGTGGGGATGCTGCTTCAGAAAATGTTTAGCCTTTGTTTTAAAATTGTGTAAAAGGAAACAAACATGTATAAAAAGAAAATTTATTCAGAAACTTGATAAAATCCTAAAAGAACAAAATCAAACATTTTTTACTTACTTTAACTTAAACTGTTACAGTTTAAGTTTAATCTAATCATTTAAAAATGAAATCCATTCTTCTTATTTTAATTTGCGCGAAAAGATGAATAATTTTTTTTTTTATCTCTGGATGACAACTAAGAAAATTTTTCTCCATTGAAAGCACTGCAAGCGCATTTAGTCTTTCAGAATTCATAGTGTTTCCTTGAAGAGTTTTTATTTTCTTCAATGTTGAAAAGCAGCGCCCTACCTCTGATGCAGTCATGGGAACTGTCAAGAGGATTTTTATCAGTTTTGTAATTTCACTAAAAACATCATCTAGATTATTTTTCAAGATAAATTTCAGCAGCTCAATTAATTTGCAATACTCCTGAATACTAAACCTACAATAAAATACTTTTAGTTTAGTTTCAAGCTTTTCTTTGTCTTCTATCTCTTCTGTGGAATGTTCTTTCTTAAAACTAGTGAAGTATTTCTTATTGAACAATTTAGCAGCTACTAAGTGTTTAGTGGAATAACATCTGTCCATTATATTAACACATATACAGTTGCACACTTCCTTAGCTTCTGCCATGACTGTGTTTGAAGGGTTCTCACAGTACTTTGAATTTCTAAATTCTAAAATAGCAGTTTTGAAATTTGTTATATATTTATTAACTTTAAACACACCAATTTCTCGAGATTGCATTTGGTTGTAAATTATTTCAACATGAGGCATAATCTGATAAAAAAGCTGTAACCAAAACTTGAAATTATCGTCATTCAGGTATTTTAAAATTCTTGTTGCTTTTGCAATGGTTTGATCTGCATTTGATGTTGACTGAATTTCAGTAAGGTAGTTTTTTAAATTCCACCTTGTAGAAGATGGACATGGAATGCTGACTTCTATCTTGAGAATGGACACCTATTGCGGTGATCTTGAGAAGAATATTAAATTAAGTTGATCTACACAACAATGAATGAAATGTGCATTACTATAAACTGCTTTTATTTTTGCTTGAACTTCTGCTTTTCTTCCTTTCATGACATTTGCATCATCAAAATGTCTGAGCTATCAGTTTTTGTCCATTTCCTTAAAGGATTATGTCCAATTGTTCTAAAATACGCTTTAACATGCCATCTGCAGTTTGATTTTCTGAAATAAAAAATCCCCAAAAACGCACAAATATTTCTCCATTCAATACGTACTGTAAAACAAGGCCCATTTGAGTGTGTTCCAAAACATCTGTTTTGTCATCACTGATGACAGCTACAAAGGAAGTTTTTCTGATTTTCGTCCTTATCTCCTCATGGTATATTTGTAGCAGGCAGTTAAGTATCTCATTCTGAATGGTCATACAAACACCTTTGAAGATTACACTGGTTTCTAAGTGATTCTTCAAATCTGAATTTAAGTTAGATGCAAACATACAAAAATTTTTGTATCTTTTTCATAAACTGGGGTATGGCTACTGACATTAAGCTTAAGGATTATATATTGTACAAGTATAAAGAATGAATTAAAGAAAAAAAGACTCATTATATTAAATGTTATCGATAATATCAAGTGGGAATTGGGGGTGCTGCGGTTCCACAGTGCCTATACGCGAGCCGCCACTGCTTTGCTACCTTTAGAGTGAGACTTCTTTGAGAAGCCTCCCAGTCCTGATTCCTTTTCCTCAACCGGGTATTCTTGGTCAATACTTTTAAATTAGGAGCTTCAACCATACGCACCATGCGTGTGTGAAGCCTCTTGTTCCGAACCACCATATCCTTTAGGTTTTTCGAGCTATCGACCAATCGTTAAGGCTCGCAACATCCGTGTCATACGAAGATGCTGGGGATGGAGCCTGTGTGATTTCATTGAAGGAAACCGGTCCCTCTGTTAAGTGCGCAGTCACTGCGTAAGTGACTCGCCGCGTTCCTCCGGTTCCATCAGCCCGAGTTGATGTACCCGGAATCGCGATAGGCACGCTGCTAGTCAATACATCGTCAGGGGCATAGTGGGCCACATCTGACGACCCGCAGTTGTCGGATAACGACGTGGAGGGGCCTTTTCGCCCACCCCTGACCGCGCCGTTACTGGGGAATCCGACCCCCTGCACCGTAAACTTTTTACCATTTGTTTTTCTATTCATGATTGTTTTAAGTTCTTTGCCAAGTACGTTTCCGATATTCCCGCCCTCGCTAGGGGTGGTTTCGCTCCTCAGAGTCAACCCCGAAAGGGGGAAGTTCCCAGGGACTACCACAAGGAGGTGGAGTGAAAGGAGTTTTAGGCACCAAAACCCTCCCAAGAAGATCGAGATCGCAATTGGAAGGGCCCTACTTCCCTGCGGCCCCCACCTTAGAATTTACTTTAAAGCTGGATTTACCGACAATTAAAATACGAGGTGCGATCATTAAATTCCGGGAATGTGTCTACTGTGACCGAGCGGATCACATGATTGGCATGTGCGCGGAGCACAGATGAATAACAACCTTGAAGACAAGCGATACCTTCATTGAAACCTGTGTTACACAAGTTTGTACTAGCACGTGCACGTTCACCTTGACGAAATCACGATGGATTCGAAACTGGAAATGGTTTTAGAAGTGGCAGAACATCGCTGGAGGACGACGAGAGGCCAGGGCGGCCACATATGTACAACACTGCTGATTCAAATAATCCTTAAGTCAATTTTGAACATGCGCCGTATTGCTGCCAAATTCGTGCCCAGGCTTCTGTCACAAGAACAAAAGGACCACCATCTCCAAATCCGTCAAGATTGGTTCCTGGATGACCCAGAACTCTTGTCAAGGATCATTATCGGTGATGAAAGTTGGATCTACAGGTACGATCCTGAGATCAAGCAGCAGTCTTCGCAGTGGAAGAAGATCTCAATCTCCAAAACCGAAGAAGGCAGGACAGGACAAGAGTGCATCCAAGAGCATGATCATTGTTTTTTCGATATTCACGGGACTGTGCACCGTGAATTTGTTCTTGCGGGTCAAACAGTGACTGCTGTTTTTTAGTGTGACGTTTTGAAACGTCTCAGGGAGGACATTCATGGGAGACGACCACAACTGTGGGCAGAGAAAAATTGGATGCTGCAAGACGACAATGCAGTTAACGGAACTCTCGCAACACACCAGTTTTGTGCTCGTAACAACATGGTCGTCCTTCCTCACTCCCCATATTCACCAGATTTGGCCCCCTGTGACTTCTTTTTATTTTCCAAGATGAAATTGAAGCTGATGGGTCGCCGTTTTGGCACGGTGAAGGAGATCCAACCCGAATCGTAGCAGGTGTTTGACACACTTCAAGAACAAGACTTCCAGGAGGCATTCCAAAAGTGGCAGAGGTGCTGGGATCGGCACATAGCTACCCAACGGGACTACATTGAAGGGGAGCATGGCAGCCAAATTTAAATCAAATAGCTTTATTTCCATTTACGGGACCAGTCTCAAAAACCAATCAAAATGACTGGATTTTAGCAATATATTTAACACAGCAGGCCAAAAAATCTGAAAAAATTTGAGAATGTCTGTCGTAGCAATATGTCCACTGCTGAAAAAATTAAAAAGTTGTCGCTGGAATGCTTCATTGCGAAATCTACATTTTTCTATTTTTGTTTTTTTTTATTTTTCTTGCTAAGAATTTAGAACGGAAAAATCTCGAAAAATTCTCAACCATGCATTGCTATGCCAAAAATGTCTCCGAATTTTTTAAATAATTTTTATTTTATTAAATAAGGAAAATGGGACAAAAACTGATAATTTGAATTTACTCTATAACTACCCTTTTGGTTGAGATGGAGGACTGAAAATTAGTGTATAATGTTTTTTATTTTTAAGTTATCGAAGGGAACTTCCTCGAGAAAACTCGGTCTAAGGGCATTTTTGAGCTCCTTATCCTGCTATACCCTTTTATTATACTTTAACGATGTGTCTCGCAAACCGTTTAGGTTATCTGACTGTGAGACGGCTGGGAGCCTTTTTGTTGCTGGCTCGCACCCGCAGGATACATATCTTTATAATCTTCTTTTTTAAAAAAATATTATAAATTTCTTTTTTTTATACTTTTAAAATATTTTAAGACCATTTTCAAGTGACCATCGTTTATTTTCATGTAGTTGATAATTAAAAAAAAGATTATAAAATAGTTACGTAAATTATCAATAATTATAGAAATATTTAAGTGTAAACAAATAAACGGGACATACTATAGCAGTATTTTGCGAGATATTTCGTCCGTTGTCGCAGTGCGCTTACATGATTCATTGCACTGTTCAACACGATTTTTGTTTTGTAGTAGCCTTACAGAGCTCCTTGTTATAAAACATAAATACGAATACGAATCCGAAAGCCAAATTGCTGGGTCACCCCCAGTTTTCGACAAACATGGATTCTTGCAAAAACAGTCGAATTTTTTAAAGAGTTGCTCGAATATGTAGTTATAAAAATTCTTAATACTGCGTATCATTAAATACTTGTAAATGATGATCACAGCTTAAAAAAGGGTAGATGCGCGTACTATGTACGCACTTTTGTTACATTTCTATTGTTGTAACCTTCTGAAAAGAAATCGTAGCTTATTTTAAGACTGGAAGTTTTTACTTTTGCAATTCATTGTGTTTTAATGTGAAATGTTTGAATATATCATACAACTGGTGATGACAGAAACATATTTTTTCGTTTATAAAATTCTTTACACTCGAACATCTCTGCAAATATTAAAAAAATTTTTTTCACGAGTATCTCTACCATATATTGAAAGACTGGATGTATTCCTTTACAATAATTTTCTAAAACTTGAAATACGATTTATTTTATTATTTAATTCAACAATGAATAAATACTATGCCGCTGGCATTAAAATAACCCAAGATAACATGTATGTATTCATAATCTGTGTCTAATGTGTAAATTTAGTGTATGTTTCGTTTGTATATTCCTTTCGTGTTTAGTGTATCCAAATTTATTTTAATGTTAGCAGCGCACTTTTAAGAGAATATAATAAAACGACGAGCAAAATCGTACTTACTTTAATTTTTAAGGTATCATTGTAAAGGGAAAATTTCAATCTATAAACTGATTTAAAAACCAAAATCCAAAGATTTTTTAACGCTTGTAGAGATGTTTGTATTTGGAGAATTTTCGTTCCCACTGGTTATACGATATACAAATATTTTACATCAAAACCAATAATAAATTGCAAACATAGAAACTTTATGACTTAAAATGAGCCCACTGGGAATGTCCTACGATTTCTTTTCAAGAAGTTGTAATAATTTGAACGTCGACAATTTTTTTACTTAAAATTTAATAAATATTTCCTTAATCTTGCAAAAGTGTGTTACTATGAAAGACACGCGTAAAAGTCAAGTTTTCCCATATTTGCATTGAACTGTTTCGATATAAATTTTGTTGCTTTTCGTATTGCTTTATTTTTTTCTATCTATTAAATCATATATATATATTTTCACTCTGAATTTGATGTAACCTTCGTAAAATCGTTTGTTGAGACAAAAGTGGTCAGAATCTTCGTATTTATCTTTAAATATCTTTCTATAGTTTTACATGTAAGTTTCCTTTCACTCTTAGCGTAAAAGAGCCCGAATTCGCTAACGAATCGCCATCCGCCATTCATTCGGTGTAACGTGAGCTTTCCGCGTTCCCGAATAAACATCGACACATTGTCTCATTGCCATAGAAACGGTCGAAGTAGGACTACTGCGATAAGGATAGGAATACGTGTACTACAAAGAAAGAGCGGTGTGAGGACTCACAGACAGGGAACTCGAAAGGACATTGGTCAAAACACGAACAGTGGGATTGAGTTCCACGCAAGCAGATCGCCGTTGATTAGTCGACGATGCGTGAGTACGCGGCAACACCGCAAAATGTCAAGTCTATATATCTCCAAGGACGCTTTTTTCATAAAACACACCATACACATTCGGGCAACTCTCCTCTATTTTTTACGATAAATTTGAACTGTCTTTCACTTTTAGTTTTAGCGTAACTTTTGTTTATTTAAATAATTCGACCGTTTTTACAAAAATCCAAGTTTTTCGAAAACTGGGAGTGCTCTATAAGGATATTATCTATAAGGATATTACTGGATATTACAAAACACAAAAAATGTTCAAATTTGTTGGACAGTGTTATCAGAGGTATGGTTAAAAAATTACGAAAGGTTTTTGTAGAAAATATACAAACTATTTATAATGGAATATTTCGATGACAAGGTCGTAATCAAATATTCTTACCTACTCTTTGC
Source organism: Nomia melanderi (assembly GCF_051020985.1). Classification (NCBI taxonomy): domain Eukaryota; kingdom Metazoa; phylum Arthropoda; class Insecta; order Hymenoptera; family Halictidae; genus Nomia; species Nomia melanderi. Next base: position 258,473 of record NC_135007.1, on the reverse strand, counting down.
TCCTTTTTACATAAAAAAGTGCGCTCTTGTAAATTATACCATAAATTATAATTTACAACATATTTCTTTATTTTGTTGTCAGTGCATTATACTTGTGAACGTTTCATGGTGTACATATAAGTTTACGTGAAACTGTTTAATCTAAGAAATATAGATTTAATCAGTATCTCATTGCCTCAGCGCTGTTTAATCACCTTCTTTTACACACATTTGCGGTATTGAACGTAATGGTCATATTTACGGGGAATTTCCTTAACACCGAGCATTAACGTTTACTAAATATTTTCTTGTATTTTGTTAAAGGTTTTACTTTTTTTCTTCTTAATTTCTCTCGGTTTTGATCATACATATGCAATAGTAATAATTCTAATAACTTAAATTCTTTTTGGCTTGATCCGTTCTCTGAAATCGGATACCAATGGTTTCTCTGTTCTCAGGCGATAGACGATCATATAACTAAAAAGAAAAAAGAGAAAATAAATAAAAAACTTGATGAAACGGATAAAATACAAAAGGGGAAAAATATGGTAAAACAAGATCAAGAAAGTATTTGCCAAGCTGTCGTTGAAAAAAATGTGTAGACAGTCATAAGGCTTGGGTAAACGAATAGGAATAAGAAAAAATACAACTAATTAATTAAAGCCAGCTTTCGGTGATAATAACCATATCAAATTATTGTTAATTAAGATATCGTTAAACGTGATCTTACTGTATTTAAAAGATCTGAGATTTGTAAAATAGAAATAAGGTAGATGTAAAAAGTGGTAAAAGTGCGACACTAACCAAGAAAAACTGTATTTTGAAATTAGAAATGGAATATATACTTACTATTATATAATAAATGATTGCAGATCATAGAGTACGAAAATCGTTTACGAGCATATTCGACACCTGACAAAATATTTCGTTACTTTGCAACTGTGAAAATATCGAGTTTAATGGGTACGGAAATATTCATGACTCCCGATGACTTTATGAGAGCAATTACTCCTGGCATGAGGCAACCAGATGGTATAATTTTTTATTTTTTACTATGATTTTCCTGTTGTGTTCTGTTTTTAACTGTACTAATACCCCTTTTGTTTGTTTGAATCGAATTTAACACATTTCTACTTACTTAATGCTAAATTAAGACTTTCTTTATTTGCATCGGAGCTTGTTTTAGTCGTGCCAATTGGAGTACAAAGTTATCAAAATGACGGAATACTCGCATTTTTAATAGTAAATTTCATTTATTTCAACACAGGTTGTAAAACATAAAATTAATTTTTACTGATGCAATTCCGTTTCAATAATGTTTTTGTACATATTTACACTAATTAATTATCAATATCAGCGCTTCTGTAACTTACATAACTGATATAATGTACCAAAATGTAGAACTCTGCATATTTCTCGCAACTATAAGCAAGAGAAATGGATACTCTTCGCTGACATATAACTTGGAAGTTTAAACATACAGATCGACAAAAAACTAATGAACTTTTGTCTGTATCTCGCGAAAGAAATGAAATACGAGTTCACGTGAAGACTTTGAAGTTGGTACGTGCATACCTTCTCTCTACAAACGTACTAAATCTCGATAAATTAGTTTGACGTAGTTTGATATCTGCGCGATGTCAATGAGATAGCTTTGCGAAATTGAAATTTTAGATTACTCAACGTCACATTCAGCTTACAGCCCAGATTTGATTCATTGCTATTTTCATTTCTTCCGAGAATTGTAGAAGACTCTCGAAGGAAATTATTTTAAATCGTACAACGAAGTTAAGGCAGCAGTGACTTGTCCCATCAAAAGTAGTCTGAGTTTCGGCTCGTGCTGGGAAAAATATATTGAACGTAACAACGTTTACACGAAAAAATCGAAATGGGAGAAAAAGGAAATGAAAGTACGATGCGTTAGCAAAAACATATATATTTATTTTTTAGTTGCATTCGTATTCGAGGTATAGAGGGAAATTCATTGGTTTTTCAGTCGACCCTCGTAAATTACCTCTTTACAAATCAGTTCGTCTCTGAGATATCAAAAGTTATACGTGACTCAATCAATAATGGTGATATGTCGAAAGCGAGGTGTTATTGTTATATTGAACACAGATGAGCCTTAATTCTTACTAACAGTTCAGACAAATGAAGACTCGAGAAAAAATTCTTCGAAACTTATTTGCAAAATTCGATCGTACATGCCTTAAAGTATAATTTAAGAATCTAAATGATTGAATTTGTGGGTAACCTAAATACTGGACGATCTAAATCGTGAAGAATAGTGGTCCGGTAAATCGAGGACATACTGCAATATAATAAAATCTTTGTGTGTTCGAAGTAAATATAACGATTTATGTTCAACTTGGAAATTTGCATTGTGTAGAAAGTAATAACTTTACGATAAATTGTTAAATATGTTGCAGTGGCATCACCGCTGCTGTCGCGACAGTGGGCCACATCTGGTGTCCGTTAACATGAAATGTATTGCGAACGAATTGAGAACGCAACTATCTACTTGCCTCTAAACATATGAATGATACAAAGAAATGTGTTAAACGAAGGTTATAAAACTTAGAATTCATATACTACACATGTTTGAATTTTTGAATTTTACTATAAATTGAAATGAGAATACTGAAAACATGTATAACGAAAGGCAGTATAACTAAACATAAGACAATTAACTACATTCGATAAAGTATCTGAAATTACAATTTTCACCATATCGCAGTTACCGATCTGTTGATAAAAACAACAATCCTATAAACATAAATACCTTATAAATTTTATTTTTTTCTAATTGTAAGTTCACGTGTTTTTGGAATTTTTTGGACCACATAAGAGAATGGAAACAGACAATGATTTTTTACGGTTATTTTGTTTCTATGAAACTCTTATTTTCATTCCGTACTCACATTATTTCCCCTTCCGTTACTTTATTTCGACTGTCGATCTCGCATTTTTACGATTTGAATTTTTACAAATACCTTTAGCAAAATAAGCCGACGCTCGTAAGTTAATCCGAGTGCTAAGCTTTCGTATATATAGTTATATATATAGTTATCGAAATAATGGTATGTTCACCTTAATTTTTTAACAAAAACTTCTGTTCGTTATAATAATTTTTATTTTTTTTCATCATAATTGGTTCTCCTTAATAGATTTCATGATACGCATATTTTATTGAAATTTTTATTGATATTGGTAATATAACTTTAATAGAAAAATGTTTACTTTTATATGAAATAAACATAGGTTCATTTTATATTGTTCTATTCAAATCACAGTTTAAAAAGATAAAAAAACACTTGTCATAATGCTATTAATAAAAGAAAACGAAGGGTCTCAATATTTTGTTCACCCTCATATAATCTATTAATTTCTGTAATGTTTCCGATTTAATATGAAACCACTCCACTTTTATTCTGTTCTGTAGTAGACGTAAATAATGAGATAAAGATACATAATTAAATAATTGCAAATTGCTCACATTATATAAGAGAACCTCGACACTTCGAGTATCGCGGTAAACGTTCATGACAGCCTGACTTCATCAGGGCGTCGCCCGGAATCACGAGATAGATTTGTTTTAAAACAAATGACGTGAAAGGCGCGAATATAAACTCCTATAATTTTTAAGTTGTTCAGTATACCAGTCTTGCTTGCCATTAGCATACACCTTTTGTGCTAAAACTCCCCAGTGATATTCGATAGGGTCCATATCACCATAGCATCAGTGCGTATGATGATCATGAATATCTGTTAGCAGTTAGTAGTGAAGAATTAATTTACCTTGCTAGTTATTAGTGAAAGTTAATCGTATGCAAAAATTAAAATTTGTATTGATTTCAAGTTGAGATCTCCAAAAGAATAACCTATAATTAAGATAGTCGGGATTATGAAAAATGAATAATAATGGGGAAAGTGATGATTTCTTAGGAATCGTCTTTATTAAAAATCCTTAATGAAAAAGTCCTACCATTATCATTCTCTTTTTGATCACGCAGATCATGTCAATAATATTAAAAGCCGTCTGGACGATCGAAAATAAATACTTTCATATCCAAGAAGATTGCGGTTTCTGTTTCTTGATCGAATTCGTATGATCTTGCGTAAATTTCAATTTTGCTTGGTTAGAAGAAGATTTGATAATTATTAACTTTGAAAGACACCGCATTGATGATTTAGACTTTTAAGGCCGTTTAAGTTTTTTAAGGCCCCCATAGATGTTGAAACATGCGACGATGCAGATCTCTGTATGATCGATGGGTTTGAACGTTTTTCACTGTTTGTTTGAGTGCAACATGTATCATGAAATCTCGGAAGACTCGAAAATATCATGCGTAGCATTTGGCGGGTAGCTCGCTGATAGGTTGATCGTAACGGAGGGTCGCTCGTCGTTGCGACTTTCGGGCTGCGGTTTTGGATCACAACACCCACTTCAACCTTTGCATTATCGAAAGAATTTTTTTATGACATCACTATGAACTTCAGATTACGGTCAAGTTGTTGATGTGCTGTGTCCGTTTCGATTTTGATGATTTTCGTATATGTCGTTGAAGACATGATTTTGAACAACTCTTCCTTTTATGTGTTGTCAACGGAAGGCTTTAGTTTCCGAGATAATCGCGAAAAGCTTTTGCTACTACTATACTGAATTGTGTAACTAAACACGTGCGCATCGGAGTCGAGGAATGCAATAACAATGCGTGGCGTAAACTGTTCGCAACTGAGCTTTCTTTATTCGCGCGCGCGCGCGCGCGTGTGTGTGTGTGTGTGTGGATTTTGGGGATTCGGCGGGTTGTTCGTCATCCTTGGCTGACGTGCTTGATGGTTCGAAGGGCGTCGGTGATCCAAGAGCTATGTGGCGCGTCAGAAGACGTTGACACAGGCGGTGATTCAACTGGAGGATGGTTATAAGATTGCCTTCACACATCGGTCCCTCAAACTCTTCGAGTTACACATTGATACTGTTCTCTACCAAAGTTTCATCAGTTCTACTCAGTAGTGATAATCTCTAACGTTGTTCTGTACAATACATAGAAATGAGATTTACTCAAATAATAGATATCGGTGAGGGACACGATATTTCTCTCACGGATACGCGCATGTATGCAGAATTCAGTGTAATAGTAGCAAAAGTTTTTCACGACTATCTCAGAAACTGAAGTCCTTCCGTTGACAACATACAAAGGAAAGAGTTGTTGAAAATTATGTCCCTAACAACATATTTGAAAATCACCAAAATCTGAACGGGCGCAGCATATCGACAACTTCACCCAGATTACTTTGCCTTGTTTGTACAATAATTGAAAAGTACTTTTTTAAGAAACAATAACCGTTCACTTACGTGATTGGAGGGAAAATAATTGATACAACGTAGAAGCGGGTACTCACGAATAACTATAACAAATGACGTAGCTTTTCAATTAAAGAAAGAAAAATAAAAGTAACAAATGGTTGATTACACTGCGAAACACGATTTTTGTTTTGTAATAGCCACTAGGTGATTCTTATAGAGTTCAAATGATGAAAGTTTAAAAAAGGGTAGAGATGCGCGTACTTTGTATGCACTTCTGTTACATTTTCACGAATGGGTTGACTAGTACGAATTTGCTATGCACCATTGGATTCTGCAGACATTTCTAAATAGAAAACACCCCGCGGGAAGCGTGAGATCGGTTTTTCTTTGGGACAGTGTAAGAAAATGTCCGCGAAGAGCGCGTGCACGGAACTTTCGCGTCACACGACCATCGCTCACCAGTCACAGCTATGCAGGGCCGTGACTACGCATTGTATAGACCTGGACCCCGGTCACTTCTTATATGTATATATAATGTTTAATTGTTTTATAAATTTTCATAATAATTATGAGAAAGTTTTTCACGATCGCCCGGTTTTAAATAATTTGGTGTTTACTATGTGAATACACATATTCGAGTAATATCATTACGATGATTAACACTAAAACTATCGAATCAGTCAAGATGACCGATATAAATTTTATTATCTTTCGATTATTAATATCTTGAAAGTATTAGATATCTGAAATGTTTTTAAGGGTTTCCTTTCCGGAAATGTCTGCAAAACTCAATGGTACATAGCAAATTCGTGGTAGCTAACCTACTATTCGTAAAAATGTAACAGAAGTGCGTACAAAATACGCGTATCTACCCTTTTTAAACTTTGATCGTCATTTACAAGCGTTTAATGATACACAGTATTCAACATTTGTATAGCTACATATTCGGGCAACTCTCCCCTATTTTTACGATAAATTTTCACTGCCTATCGTTTTTAGTTTCCACGTAACACTTGTTTCTCTGAAAAAATCGACCGTTTTTACAAAAACCCATGTTTTTCGAAAACTGCACGTGACCGAGCAGTTTAGTCTTCGGATTCGTATTTAAGATAAGGAATTCTATAAGAATCACCTAGTGGCTATTACAAAACAAAAATCGTGTTCCACGGTGTTATTGGTAAACCTAACATTATTTCGGTTGTGTACATTTTTGTGTGTTGCGGAAAACTGCCAATGTTTCGTTGTGCCGTTGCCACACTTTTCGCTCCAATTCACTACAATATGTACCGTCTATAAGATCATCAAACGTTGAAATGATCACTTCTTACAATACTTTTATTTATATTAACTATGTAATAAATTAAAATTTTATTTCTTATAAAGGGCGTTAAGAAATGTTTTGTCGTTGCTATTATAGGTGGATTCTACCTCTAAACTGTTCTTTTAAATACATGTTTCTTTAACATGTATTTGACACGCTGACACGTGTTTATTAATTTAATAATTTTTTTGTCCATTTAAGAAGTATTACCTCTCTTTAAAGTTTTGAATCCTTTTCTTTTATCATTCTGTACAATGAAAACATTTGCTCTAATCGGATGATCAAGGTTTAGTTTCACTACACTGTTAAGCAAGAAAAATTGATATGACACAATGTTTTAAGTAATCCAATTTATCAATACATTTTGTTGAATATATAGTTACTTAGAGTAAGAATACAAAAAAATTAATTTTATTATACACTAGAATTTCATGCGATGTGATAATATCTTTATGCTAGTTTACTATTCACATATAATTGACATATACAGGATGTTTCTAAACTGAGATACAAGCTGAAAGGGTTCTAGAAGAAAAAGTATAGGAAGGTATTTGTTTATACGATACTTCATTTTCAAATAAGTCAATGTTAAAATTCGGCAGGTTGCCCACGTGTTTGTGCTTTAATTTTAAGCACGGCGCGTTTACAGAAAAGTGACACCTGAAAGGAACACGTTTAATTGAGTGGTTCGATGTAAGAGTTAACAATAAGTCACAATAGTAACATTCTGAGATATGAAGATTCTTACAAAAAGTTGTGTGTCGATACAAAATGTACAGTTAAAACTGCAATTTGTTTATTCAAACTTATTAATATTATTGAGACGTGTTTAGGAAAATATAAAATGATAACGTTACATTAACTGTTTTCATTAAAAAATATTTTATTGAAAAGTATTTTACTTGGCAAATCGTGTTTTACTTATATTAAAGTGTATAGGAAAATTTTGAAAGTTTTACGAAAAAAAATGTTGTAAATCTTATTTATACATATATTCTTTTTTGTCACTGTCTTCTCGTGGACTAGATTTCATTTTTTTTGTGTAAACATCGTGGTATATAGATGAAATGAAGGATAATATAAAAGTTATATCTGTTAATTTTGCAAGTGACATAAGGAGTGGGGAAAAATAATGTGTAGTGCAACTTTCTCTGTATTAGCACAAATTGACATGGGCATTTCGCTAAGGTTAAATCGGAAACAAGGGTTTCAAATATTTCATTCATCCATTTATTAATTAACATCACCATTAACTTCTGTTAGCAAGGCGATCACAACTACTAACCGTGAAATGTAGTGGGTGCATGTATTACCAACCTTTACGAATCTCAAATTTCTAACACTCTTGTACGTAAATCATCAGACATGAGGAGGACAATCATTAATGTACATAAGCAAACATACAAGCAAAAATTTTGCTATATAATTATAAGCAATTATGGTTTAGCTTTCCCTTGTACTGAATATCTCAGTCGCTCGATATATGTAGGAGACATGCCATTTTTACACGTATTTTTGGTACTAACATATTACTTGCCAATGTGTACAATCATATGGTAATCTCTTGCTCCTGTGTCACTTCGGGTGCCATCTTTCTATCAACGTATGACATATCTAATAAAAAAGCAATAGATATATTAGTTTAGCCTTATTTGAAATTGAAAATGTAAAAATGTATTTTGTTCGCAGTCTGTATTTTAAAAGATTGAGTTTGAATTTCGTCCAGATATACGTAATATTGAATAGTATTCAGTTAACATATTTCCTACTGTGTCGACTATCAAGCAGAAATTCATCTGCGATTATTTTATATCTCAACATTAATATGGGTATTTGTAAATCAGGCTTCATATAAAAAATGTTATTTTATATTTTTAATTATTCTTCCATGGAGATTCATTTTCTTTCGGCTCGTACAACCAGCTCGGAATCACCCTGTATATTGCAGGTGTAAACTTAAAATATTCTGATTTTATGTTTCAGAGAATTAAAATAAAAATATTCGATTTGTTGAAATTTTGTTCTATAAAGTGTTGTTGCTTAGAATAGTTATCAAATATTTTTTAAACTTTACTTACTCTGTTTAAAATAGTTTACAAATATTACGTTCTTCATAAAAATTATAAAATAGTGTTTGATAAAACTTTTTGTAATACACCTTTATAAATTCTATTCTTTTATGTATAATGTTTAAATATACAAAATATAAGATACTATATTTCATAAGTTCATAATATACAACTGTTTTAATCCAATGAAATCATTTATAATATTTGCAATACAGATCATAGAATATGAAAATCGCATGAGGCACTACTCTACACCAGACAAAGTATTTCGATATTTCGCTACCTTACAAGTGGTTAACAACGACATTCACGAAATCTTCATGACACCCGACGACTTCTTGAGATCTATAACACCTGGCGCGAAACAACCCGATGGTAAATTTTCAACGCATGTAATGCTCTGTATAAGTATTGTTTCTGTGTAATAAGGCGCTTCGAGAGAGACATACAACAATTAATCGTCTTTAAACTCGAAAGCGATGCATGTAAACTATATTTATTGTAGACAGTTTGGTGAAGAGGTACATTAATTAATCAAAATCATTACAATAACATAACAGATCATTAATATTATCTATCATAATATATCCCATTCAATTATTCGATAACAACTGGAAAGATGTTTAAATGCGATTCTTCGTGACAATATAAGGTAAAAATCAAAAGTAAAATTATTGCGGTATCAATTTTATTTCAAATTATTTATAATTAAAAATCAAATAAAAGATTAACCAGTACAAGTTTACATTGAGTTAACCAGAAATGCAAAGAAAATGTTGAATAACCAGAGTTAATACAAGCCCCGGTAAACAGTTTTTGATAATGCTCATGAATACGTATATTTCTTAAATCATTTACTTTTTGTAATTATAAACTACAATTTTATTTTGTAAGAAATGGAAATGATACTAGAATAAATACATATCAACGTTAGATTAGAAACAGATGAATACTAGAACAGAAATACAGATGATTACAAAAAAGCAAGTGCTCAAAAAGTTTGTAATGGTAGAGTCTTTAAGAAAAGGTTTCTGATTATTTGTGCTAACGTTGAATTACTAGAGGAGAATACTATTAATATTAATAATATTTCTTTTCATCAAAAACTAATTTATCCCGACGTTACTTCGATTTGATGGGTGACGGTTTGTTTCACTACATTATCTACCGCGATAAGTTGTATCACGTCAGGATACTCACATAATATTCGATGATATTGTAGGAAATAATTAATGCTTTATTAGCAATATAATGAAAATTACAAAATGATGAAGTGCAGAACGTCGAAAACAGAGAAGAGACTGATACACTTGAAGTTTGCTGTTTTTTCCCTAATTCTCTTTCTAACCTGCGACCTATGTCGTTTATATAGGAAACATTCACACACACATTCTGTCACGCATGCACTTGGTGTCATTACACTTACTGTCTCTTCTCTCTTCCAATTCCATTCTCGTTCTCTCACGCATACATTCGCGGTCATTACACTTCATGTCTTACGTTGCCCGTTGTTGTTGTTGTTTGTCAGGTGCCGCTCGTTTACCTGAAAGACAAATGGCCGGTGACCCTCTCTAAAAACATGCACACTCTTTTTTCGGCAAAGTTGATCGCGCTTAACAGCTCGGCTTCCTACAATATCTTGAGTTCCCCGTCACCGTCCTGACTACACCTATTTCTTTGCCTACTGGCTATCTCTGCCTTTCCAGTGAAGTTACTGTGTCTATGAGGGGTTGATTTTGTACGTCGACCAGTAGATTATAGCCTAAGAGGAAATCCACGCCTATTATTGGCCTCTGGGCTTTACATTCGGTTGTTCAACCGGATGTACCTCCCCCCCGGGGGGGGGGGGGGGGTTAGGTTTCTTTAAGCCAGGCTCCACTCCGCTTCCCGGGCGTGCCAAGTCGATCCTACCCACTGTACCCCTCCTTCCCCATCTGTCAACACTGCGGGCTCGAACAGTTCCCGTACACTCCAGGAATCCTCGCATTCGAGCTGTTCCTTAAACGGGTTCTCAATATCTTCTCAGGTCCACTAGCTCCTTCTTCTAGCTTGTTACAGAGAAAACTCGTGGTCCTTGGAGAATGGCTATGTCGCAAAATGGCTCTCGTGGTCCAAACGGATAAAGGTTTCGGAAATGAACTAAGATCCGACGGAGTTAGTGTTTTCTACAATACTGTCTTTATTGTGTTTTTTCGGGGTACTTTATATACGTAGGTTCTCAGGGGAGGGGTCAATTTCTAAGCTGTCTATGAGTCAGTTGTTTTGGAAAATTTTAGATGGCGCATAGTTTGTTACGGTATGACTCAGTGTGCTACTCATCGCTGTCGGGGTGGTTATCTCTGTTTTACCCGTTACAAGCTCATGGAGTCCTAAGGTCTTCTCCCACTTCCTCTCTCGCTCCTTCTCCTCGTAGATCTTCATAATCTTACGAAGATATGCAACTGTTCTCGCCCTTGCTTCTCTACGAGTTCGCATTTTCTCAATTAGATTATTAACTCTGATCGATCCCACTTTGAGAGCCAGTTCCCCCCGCAGTTGCACGACTTCTTCACAGTGAAATATCGCGTGTTCTGGAGTGACAAGCTTTTCTGGGCACAGTCGGCATTCAGCTTTCTCTCCTCCCTTCAAATATTATTTAAAAATTCACCGAACACCCTGTGGCCCCTAAAATGTTGGGTGATATGCTTATAAAGGCCCTAGGTCCCCACTTAAGCCACGTCCCAATGTCTGGGATTAAATGCTCCGTTTGTCCACCATTCTGCACAATACTCCACTCCTCTTGGAACAAGGTTTTAAGTATTCTATCTTCCTCTCTATCAATCTGGGAATCCGAAACCTTCTCGTCTCTGGTGGGCCTAAGTGCCCGGTGGCTTCTCTGCCCCATCCTCTTCCGCCAGCCCTCTCTTTAATTCACTTGAAGATTCTCCCTTTTGCCGATCTTCGGATGAATTGGGTAAATGACTGTCACTGCCTATTTTTAGCCGTATGAAGCCGGCGACGTGTATGACATTATGGACTTTCGTGATGTTTTTAACCCCAAGTGGACTGACTCAGCCCAGCAACTGTGGTGTGGGAAGCTCCGGTTGGGGAACCTCTGAAACCAACAGCCCTGTATAACGTTAGGAGATTGTTGTCAGAAAGCCAACAGTTGTTGGTCAACACCCCTCTCTCTTTCTCTATGTAGACAAGTCTACAGTTGCAGCTCCATTTCGACGCTGGTATTTCCGCCAGATGAAGATTCCATGACTTCTTGAGCCATTTTCACCTCTATAGAGCGGCTAGATTCTTTATTCTCTGCCTTTTTTGCAGGGAGTTGAGGCTTTTTAAAGACCCCTACCTCCTCCGTCGTGCCAATAATCCTGCGTGGGTTGGGGACCACTATTCTATCGCTTTTTCTTTTCCTGCTCTCCTCCAGAGCCTTGCAGGAGGGACCGCCCATTGTGTTCGGCGAGGAATCCTTTTTCCGTGTACAGAATGCATTTGTGTTTTTCTTCTGTGCATTACCCTATAAGATGTTCCAGATACCCACACTTGAAGCAAGTAGGGCTTCGCTCCTTTTTGGCAGTACACCTGGGCCTAACATGCCCAAATTCCAAACACCAGAAACATTGAAGGGCCGTAGTCTCCAATGGTGTCATAATTACTGCAGGCCATCCAATGGGAAGACGGTCCTACAATAATATTTTCTTCGTCGCGGCTACAAGGCACCGAACCCACGCAGAGCCAAGTTCAAAATTCGAGAATCGGACGTCACCAACCCTAACATCCTCTACATCACAGTTGCCAGCGGCTACCACCAATTGCTACAATTGCAGGTGCAATTTCGTTTTTCCAGGTGTTTTACTTTCCTACTTTCCTGCCTCCTCTACCTCTGACACCAATGGAGTGGAGGTAACCATGACATTGGTTGACCCAGGTCATTTAACAATCTCCGCGAATAAAAGGCTTTTTGTTGAAGATTCCCTACCCTTACCGCAGAGTTGCCGTTGTTGGGCTATCACTAGTCTCTTCTTAAGGGATAGCATGTCTGCCACTTTAGGTAAAGCGGTTATCGCCGTTATTTGGGGAGTAACCTTGTCTTTCTAGCTTTTTACCTTAGAATATTCTTTGGAGAGAACCTTCATGGTTCCCTTCACTTGTTCCAGAATCCGGTCTTCCATGGCCTTCAGTTCCTTGCGAAGGCCACGGTATCTATTAGGGATCGATTCTTACGTCGTATCCAAAACGGTCTCATAGTGGATGTCTTTACTGAACCTTTGGTGTATAGGTTCTTTCAGTCTGCGGATCTTTTCCCGCAGGTCATCCACCGTTGCCTTGGATTTCTCAATCGTTTCCTTCAGTTGTTCAATTGTGCGATCTTAGACCGCCACTTGTGCCCATAAATTGGCATTTTCAGATCGGAGTTTGGTAATATCCAACGGTTCAACTGAATGATCGTGCATTTCGGAACACGCGATCTTAGTTATACGACTACAGAGCCCCAGTTGCATACGAATGTGCCCTTCAGGTTGTGCGAATGGCCCGACACATATTTCAGTCTATCTTATAATTCGTGCACTCTCGCAAGGAGGTCTTCCCGAATCATGTCGCGTATATCGTCCCGCAGATCCTGTTCCAAAGGAAGGGTATCGCGTTTCTTCTTCTTTTTTCCAATCCGCCTTTTTACCAATCCGCCGGATCGGCTCTCCTTTTCTGGCCCAAAAACACCAGATGGCTCAGCAACGGGTTCTCTCAACACAGTGTCGCTTCTTAATTTCAATCTAGAACCAGATCGTATACCGTGGACAGGGCGAGTCATTTTGGGCTTATCACTCGCAGTTTGCACCGCCGGGACATAGTGGCCAACCCCGGACGGCCCGGAGTCGATGGATGACGATGCGATGGCGTCTGTGCGAGATCCCCGGTCCGCGCCGGTACTGGGGGTTCTAGCATCCTCTGCACCGCAACCTTTTTTCTTTTTGCTTGTGTCTGTCATATTATTCAAAACAAGTCGCCAGAGTCAGTATCAGTGTCACGTCATCACTAGGGGTGGTTTCACTCCTCCGTGTCAGCCTGCCCGGCATGGTTGAATCTACCGGTATAGCCTGACACATTATTGAAGCTACTTCCCCTAGTAACCCTTCATCCCGTTAGCAAACCCCCCAGAGGCGGGGATCCCAGGGACCATCACGTGGAGGTAGAGTGAGAAGAATTTAGGAAGCAGAGTTCGGCCGATGGATCAGAGCCACCATCGACGGAACCCTGATTCTTTCAGGCCCGAAAAACAGAATGGCCTCACGCCACCACTATTGCTACCTTTAAGTACAAGCATAAGCCTGCTCACCTTCCATGTTCTTGAAAAATATTCAATCTCTAAAGCAACATTGAAAAGGGTCAGGACTGCGTCGCTATACACTTCTCCCGCTGTCCACAATGCTTCAATCCACACCAAATTTGCTCCTAGAGCCTTTTTCGATTATATATGCTTGTTCTCAGTCAGAGCTAGCTCCCCTAATTTATTCAACCTCGGTTGACGAGTTCGTATCAGGCACCATGCTAAACAGTTCCTCTATCAGAGTCTTTGTCTCAGTGGTTGTTGATATTAGCGGAACTGTTCTTTTCTATAATTTGCGGGTTACCAGTTCCTAGGGTTCACATTACATGACCGATTGTGAAAGAGGATGAAAGTGTTGATATGAGTACTAACCTAGGTTGTAAGCTTTCCTACGAATGTTTCAGTGTGAGTGTGGAAAGAGTGTGTGAAAGAAGAAGAATGAGTATTGGTATGAATGTGTCTTAGTTTTTAGGTGGTTCGAGGATCGCTGGAATGGTTGATTCCTGTCGGATCCGTTGGAGAGTAGGGACTCCACGAATCCGAAGTTGACCAAACTGTGGTCTGGTGTTACATTCCGACGAACTCGTCCCGAACCATAAACCAATCGACAAGGAAGTGACCTAAGATAATCCCGTAATCACAGACCAGGTGTATGAGCACTCCGAAATCGTGCTAATTTTTATAATGGTCATCATAAAATACTTGAACGCCACGTGTGACGCAGCGACAAGCTGTTACCGTAAAAAATCTGTAACCGTAAAAACCAAACAAATAGTTATAAATCACGTAGATAACGAAACGAACCTAGACTTTTGATAATTTCCCACTTTAAGGCGCAAAATAGACACACCCTCGACCAATGACGAAACACAACTTTTCTCCACCCAAAAATGCAACTGACCAATCTCACAAAAACCCAAGTTTATAAAACATGACGCTACGAGTACCAGAGAGAACGCTACGAAACCTCACGAAAGACACAACTCCACAAATGCGCTATTTTCACAAATGTTGCGAAACCTCGAAATCCGTGTAGTTATAGTAAAGTATTACTTTTGCACCAACGATTCGCCGTGTGTTATTCTCCGATCGAGACAAGAACCCAACCGTTTACACGGAAATCCTCTCGACACCGTAACATCTGGATAGTAGGAATCCTAAATATGGTAGACCGAGTTTTCCTCCGCCGTTCAGTCGCAAGACGACACTAATAACACAGGCACGAACGATCAATCATTCATATCCCACATTATTAAAATGAATTTCAAACGTAGCTACTGTGTAGTTTGAGTTGTTCATAACTGGGAAACGTAATAAATATTGTCACGGAAAATCATCACTAAACTTCCTTTTAATAATCATTATTCATTTTAATAACAGGATACTTCGAAATTGACAATAATTTGAAAACCTCTTAACCACTTACTGTCTTCAATAAAGATATGTTTTTTATGAATTTCTTTTTTTGTATATAATAGGCTTTCTTTGAAGCCATTAAATTCGATGTTGGAAGCTTTTTCTTTTTGAATTATTTTCCAACACAAAGAAGAATCGTATATCAATTTTTTATTTATGTCGTAGATGTTTGTAATTTATTTCGGAATGCAATAGTGAATCCGAACAAGTGTGTATTATTTTGTCTTTTATTTATGGAACATCTTACGAATCATTAGTATTATTCATTACATTTTAGTAGAGCAGTAGAAGTATAGCAAGTTGAATACATACAAAATAAATCGGATTAAATGATCCATTTCTGATTGCTACAAATACGTTCGAAAAAATGCCATTAGTTTTTCAAGATTCCCTTTAAGTATTCTATTTCAGGGGAGATGGCACTACGGGTAAAACGTTTGTAGTTGGTACTGGGTATCGGTTTACATGCCATGTTCTACACTGAACTTTCATAGTTCTGAGAAACAATGGAAAAAAGAATTAAAGTTCTGAAGATGCGTTTAGGCTTACATATACAAGGTTTAACAAAACTTTTGCACAAAAATGATAGGACGCGTATAACTCACTAAACTGAGTAAAAAACCCCAGTAAACATGGGTTAAAAACTCAATAGTTTTTAAGATAAAAATAGGTTTAATATAAAAAATGTATGGTCACTGAATCAAGAATACCGAATTATCTCGGAAAGTATTAGTGATAAGAACAAACGTGTTGAACAAAAGTTTGCAGGTTATGAAATATTACATGTCACGATGGGAGGTATTTGACTGCGAGGTCACCTTGAAGCATCCTGCAGAGGTCACATCACAATTCTTAAAAAGAATCCCACATTTTCTATTCCAAAGACATGAAATTTTTCGTGTATACGCAACATATTCACGATTCTTGCTTGTTATATGATAGGTTTCTGTCTGAAAATGTGAATGACATTATTTTTCGATCGGGCCGTGGACTCAACTGAGAACGCAATCATCGCATTCGCTACCTTCCTTTACTCTCCCATGCATTCTTATAGAAGTCTATAGGCGTGTTACTGGCTCCAGCGCATTTCAAGGTTGTCACTACGGAGAATCTATCGAAATTGACGTGTCACGGTTGTTAAACCGAGCGTCTCCTTGCTCTTCTGACCCTAAGTCGGGTGTCGAACTGTTCGTGGGTCACCATCGCTACTTTTTTTTCACCCTGGATAACCTGCTTCAGGCACCCCTCACCATTGGGGTTGGCGAGGGGTAGTGTGAGATTTTTACTCACTAAAGCTCCAGGGGTGTACCATCCTCAGCCATAACAGAGGGTGTTCCGGATCCAAACATTTACCCTCGGCGACACCCTCCGGCCCAGTATAAGCCAACACGACACACTAGTATACGAGACACTAACTACATGGCAAGACTTCATGCACAAAAACGCGAACAAGACCCCCGCGGATCACAGGACGCAGCGTGTACACTCCGACTGCGTCCTTCCCTCCCCAGGGCCCGTGCAAGAGTCGCCTCTAGCCCCAACTAGAGACGACTTGGGCCCTCTGGCACACCGGTTCCGTGGGTTCCGGAACCCCGGGCCCGGCGGCCAGAATCTTAAGATGGGAAGGCCAGCGGTCCCGGACTTCTCGCCCGGCGACGCCGCCGACCCCTCCCCCCACCCAGTCGAGAGGGATGGGAGTCCCGCTCCCTCTCCCTCTCCGCCGCCTCCTTCTGCCGCATAACATGCTCACAGAAGGAGGCGACGGCTTCCCATTTTTGGCCTCCATCCAGTAGGGCCCTAATGAGCGCCGCTGGAGAGAGGTCCCCCCCTATGGCGTGGACCAGGACCCGGCGCTCGGAAGCCCACGCTGGACAATATTCCAGCGTGTGCTGCGCCGTGTCCCGGTCCCCGTCACAGTGACAGCATCGGGCATCACGCTCCCGCTTGATGCGGCACAGGTACTCTCCGAAGCAGGCATGCCCGGACAGCACCTGTGTCACGCGGAAGGTGAGAGGCACTCCACCGCTGTCCCGCCAAGCCTCCCAGCTCGACAAGACAGCCCCAACAACGCGGTGAGACGCCAACTCCTCGCCTAAAAGACGAAGACGCCAGCATTCTCACACACGCCGCCAGACCTGGTCCCTGGGGTTCCATATGGACCCCAGGGTGTCAGGGTCCCATTCCCTGCCGGTATCCACACCCCCGCCCCCAGACCTCGCCCGGAGATAGGTATCTCGTAGGGCGACAGCCTGGAGGTCAAAGGGTGGGAGCCCCGCCAGGACTGCGGCCGCCGCACCGGAGAGGGTGCGGTATCCCCTCACGATCCTGATGCCGGACAACCTGTGCAACCGGCCCAAGAGGCGCCAGGTAGGCTTGTCCGCCACCAGGTCGTCGGCGAAGATGGGCGCGCCGTACAGGACGATACTGCGCACCACCCCCGCGTACAGCCGCCGCACCCGCCCAGCCGCACCCCCAAGGTTGGGGAGTAACCGCACCAGGGCGCAAGTCACCCCCCCAAGCCCGGGGGAACAACTGGGCGAAATGGGGCGAGTCCAGGACGAGTCCCAGATATTTCATCCGGTTCCCGACCCGGACCGGAGCCCCTCCCAGCATTATCCGCGAGTCAGGCGGCGGGCCGCCCAGACGGGACCGGTGGTACATCCACATCGCCTCCGTCTTGGTGGGCGAAACCCGCAGGCCCAACCCGCGGATAGAGCGCATCAGCGCCGATGCTGCCACTTCCGCGGCTCGGCTGACCGCCGCAAATCCCGTCCCACCGACCAGCAGAAGTGTGTCGTCTGCGTAGCAGACCACTTCCGTGTTCGGCAGGAGGGGATCCCTCAAAACTATATCGAACCCGATATTCCATAATGTGGGCCCCAGGACGGATCCCTGGTGCACGCCGCGGTCAATTGATCTCCTGTGAGACCTGCCGTCCCTATCTGTGAATAAAATCCACCTATCCCGGAGATACGCTGAGATGACCTTCCTCAGATACAGGGGAACCCGTAGATACTCCAGTCCCTCCTGTATCTTACACCAGGGCAGCGTGTTAAAGGCGTTGTCGATATCGATCGACACCGCCATCACCACGCCCCCCCGGCCGGTCCAGCTCTCGGAGAAGGAGCGCACACGACCGGCAGCATCGATCGTGCCATGCCCTCCCCGGAACCCGAACTGGGCCCCATGCAGTCCCGGCGCACGAAGGGACAGGTGGTCGACGAGGCGGGAATTTAACTATCCTTTCGAACAGCTTTCCCACCTCGTCGAGTAAACTAATCGGCCTGTACGCCGAGGGCATTCCGCCAGGCCTCCCAGGCTTACTTATGAGGGTCAGCCGAGCCACCCTCCAAGTGGCGGGTAATCCCCGCGGGCCAGGCAGCTGTTGAACAGCCGCATGACCCGCGGGGCGAGGACCTCCATTGCCGCGCGCCCAGGCAATCTGTCCGGCCCAGGCGCGACCTTCTTAGCACACATCCGTTTTACCGCCCTCCCGAGCTCCTCGTTGCCGATTTCGAGCTCGCGCGACCCCCCCCCCCCCCCCACCCGCACCCGGATCGAAACCGGATGCCCGCGAACGCGCGTCAGCTAACAGCGACGTTATTAATCAGTCCACGGGGGAGAGGTCGGGCGCACCGTCCCCTTCTGGGAACAGGGTCCGGACTATGTTGTCCAGTGTCCGGACCTCCGTCGTTGGGGGGGTTGGGGGGGCAGGGCCTGAGCCTCCCCAAGACGGTCCTGTACGCCCGGCCCCACGGATCCCCGTGCACGGCACCGCGGAGCTCTTTCCAGACACGGGACTTGGCTCTCCCGATAGCGTGCCGCAGCGCAAACCGGGCGTCTGCGTACGCCCGGTATGCTTCCGCAACACGCTCATGCGTAAGCCTCCGCTTTCTGGCCTAGGTGAACCGCTGGCGGAGTCGGTTGCAGCAAACCCGCAACCACCCGATCTCCGCCGACCACCAGTAGGCCCTGCCATGGGCTCTGGGAGGCCCCGCGCGGGGCATGGATGCGTCGCAAATCGCAACCATGTCCCGGCGGAGCTCCCAAGCAACGCGGTTCACCGGGTCAGCCAGCGAGTAGCCGCTATTCGGTGAGGCCCAAGCCACGACCTGAGCCGCGGCTTTATAGAGGTCCTCACGAAGTTCCCCCCATTTCCATCGCGGTGGCAGGGATCCACCCCCGCGTGAGCGTCTGGATCCAACCAGGCATGCGCCCCCACGTGAGATGGAGTCCACCTCCATGGCCACGCACACGTGGTCAGAGACAGTCTCCATCTCAGTGAGGACCCGCCAGCCGGAGACCCGCAGCGCTGCCGAAGGGGAAGCCCAGGTGAGGTCCACCACAGACTCCTCCCTCGACGACACGAACGTGCTCTCCGAGCCGGTATTTAGGCACACCAGGTTCAACCCAGCAGCGCCGACCCCCTCGGATCCGTCCTGGGGCAACCCCATGCCGTGGCATGGGCGTTGAAGTCCCCCAGGACGAGAACCGCCCGGGGACCTTGCCGTAGGACAAAGTCCCCGAGTCCTCTCAGGAATTCATCGAATTCCTGTCCGCTACGGTTGGGTGAGATATAAACCCCCGCCACCGCGATGTTGCCCCACAGGACCCCCACGTACCCCATACCCCGCTCCAGGAAGGAGCAGGGTGGGAAACCAGGGAGGCACTGCCATGTGATCGCAACGGAGCCGGCGGTGTCACCCACCCAGAGAAGGTGGTTTTGCACCACGTATGGCTCCGCTACGACCTACAGCCCTACCCGGTGCTCCATCAGGTGCTGGACCAAGAGGTCCTGTGCCCTTCTGGAGCGGCCCAGATTGACCTGAAAGATCAGGAACGATCAACTTCCATGGCTACCTCCAGGCCTTCCCCCTCTGCTACGAGTGTAGCGGTGGAGGCGGCAATTGTTGGATCCATGTCCATCAATTGCATGGCCTCCACCGCCACACTCTCCCCCTGGGGTGGGGGCCCGGTGGGACCCCCTCCCTTCCCCGACACGGACGACTCCGTGCCGCCCGCGGACCCAGAAGCCCCGAGCGGCGCTGACGACGGCGCAGCACTATTCACTCCAGTGGGGCCAGAAGGGCCACCACTGGTATTAGTGGTAGTGCCGGCACTACCACCCCCCGCGACGGGTACGGCGGCCGATGCCCCGCGTTCCCGTTTTTTGCGCCGCCGCAGCGCGGATCGGGACTTGCCAGTTCCGTGCGCGGCCGTGCACGCCGCACCACCCATTCAGTGGTCGGCCGCGACCCCCCTGTCGGTGCAGAGGAGGCACTTTGGTGCCCCCCCGCAGGATGCCGCGCGGTGATCCGCGGAGCCGCACCGGAAACACCGGTCTCCCCTCTCGACCGCCGCAGTGCACCGCAGCCTCACGTGTCCAAACGCAAGACAGCGGTAGCACTGCAACGGCCGAGTCTCCAGCGGCTTTACGGAAGTCGCGGACCACCCCACCTGGAGCCCCCCCCCCCCAGACCTCGTCGGCAAGGCACCCGCTGACACGCGACACGGTCGCCACGATGTCCGCGGGCTGCACGGAGTCGTCCAACCCCGCAACTCGGAGCTCGCCGTACTTCACCGGCAGTCCTATCTTTACCGGCCCTGCTTGGTCGTAGAGACCCGTTAGTCTCTCGGCCAGGGCCTTGGCCTTCTCACGGCCATCGCTACCAGCGACCTCGAAAATGAGGCCCCCCGCAGCAGCGCGCTTTGGGCGGAGCCGACCGTCCTCTATCCCGAGCTCCTGGATATTAACCTCCTTACGAGCTCTACTAACGACCTGCTCGTACGTCGTCTCCGCCCCCGGCGCAATCGTAATTGTGATCGCTGCCGGGGGGGGGGGGGGGGGGGGCTCGCTAGCCGGGCTGCCGGTTTTTGCCGAGCTCCGGCTGTGGGCTTCACCCCGTTTCCCTCCCGAAGAGGAGGAGGACGCAAAGCTGTCGCCGAGGCCGTCCTCGACGCAGCCCTCGAGGGAACCCGCCCAAAAGGGGCGGGGCGATCCCTCTCGAGGCGCATCCGCCTCCTCTTCCGACCGACGACTTTCACCCAATCGTCGGCCTTTCTCTGTACAGGCGGGGGAGGTGGCGCAGGGAGGCACCTCTCCTGCGTCCTCCTACCCGCGACAACGGTGCTATACGACCGCCCGTCTCGTGTACGGGCGGTGCGTTCGGCTACAAAGCGGGGTTCCGCGGCTTTGCGCCGTCTGTGTCCGGGGCCCCAGATGTAACCATCTGTGGCCTCGGACGTGCCGAGCTCCCTTTTTTCCGCGGTGGAGGTGCAAGGGGGGCGGCATACTACCACCGCCAATCGTCCCCAGTGACCCGGAGAGAAGGCGCTCAAGTCACGCGATGCGCCTCTCCAGGGCGTCGCGACCCCGCTCCTCCTTGGGGATCGAGGGAGAGCGCCGCGCACCCTCGTTCGCGGCAACGAGGGAGACCGCGGCATGCCCCACTTCTGCGGTGGACCGCTTCAGAGCCACGGTGGCTGGGGGAGGGCTAGCGACCCTCGCCGCCACCGCCAACGCCCGCGTCGTCAGCCGGTCCACGGTCAACTGGAGGCTCCTTGTTCCGTGCCGCGAGACGGGCATTCTCGGCCATCACCCGGTTAACATCCGGCCCGCCGACACTGCGTAGGTGGAGCTCCTCCGCCGCAAGTGACGCTCCCATACAGGCCGCCCTAATGTCCCGGACAATGGTTCCTTTAAGGTTCCGGGAAACCTCCGCCGACCGCAATATCACGGCTTGCAGTTCGGCATGCCGAGCCGCCAAATCCGCCGTCGCGAGCGACCGCATTTCCGCCCTGAGCGCGTCCTCGGTCGCGGTGTCGATTTGCCGCTGACGCTTCAGGGCCGTCTTGCCGCGAGAGGCCCCGCCCCGGATCGACGACGCACTATCGCCGTCTTCACCAGAGACGGTGTCCTCCGATGCCCGTTTCCGCCCCCTGTCCGTTGAAACCGACGAACACGCCGAGGCGACCGAGGCGGCGCTGAATGAGCTCCGCCTCGAGCCACCGTCCCCTAGAAGGCTGGCCACCTCCCTGTCATATGATGACGTGGGAGAAGTGGCCCCCGTGATTTCACTGAGGGAGACGGGACCCTCCCTCAGTCGCGCGGTAGAACGCGTAACGCGCCGCGAGATAGAAGATACGTCAGCGCGGGCTGACGTACCCGGTACGGCGATAGGCACACTGCTCGTATGTGCATCGCCAGGGGCGCAGCGGCCCACCCCTGACGATCCCCGGTCGTATGATAACGACGCGGTGGGGCCCGGTCGAGATCCCCGCTCCGCGCCCGTACTGGGGGATCCGAAGCCCCCTGCACCGTAAACTTTATGTCCATTATTCTTACTCATCATATATTTTTATGTTTTACGCCAAAGTCGGTACCGTGACCCCCATCCCCTCCAGAGGTGGTTTCACTCCTCCGCGTCAGCCACCCTGGCATGGCTGAGCCTGAGCCAGTACAGCCTGACGCATCAGCGGAGCTACTTCCTCTGGAGACCCCTCACCCCGTTGGCATCCCCAGAAGGGGGAAGTACCCAGGGACCACCACGAGGAGGTGGAATGAGAGGAGTTTTAGGAAGCAGAGCCCATCCAAGAGGATCGAGATCACAATTGGATTGACCCTACTTCCCTCCGGTCCCCAAGGGTCACCATCACTACTGACGAACCGGTAACTTTGGATGCTGATATCCTGATAACGGCTTACACGAAAGATTTCATGTCTATGGTTTGGAAACCTCTGAATGTCTGCTTCAAAAATATAGGGTTCTGTATAAGAATTGTGAAGTTACCTTTGCAGGACGTTTCAAGGTCATGTCACGTTTAAATGTCTTCCGTGGGGACATGTAGTATTTCATATTCTACAACTTTTGTTCGACACATTTGTTCGTATCACTAATACTTTTCGAGATAATTCGGTGTTCTTCATTCAGTTGCCATACATTTTTTTTTAACTAAACCTATTTTTATCTCGGAAATGATTAAGTTTTGTACCCATGTTCACTGGGATTTTTTTTACTCAGTTTAGTGACTTGTACACGCCCTATTATTTGTATGCAATAATTTTGTTACACCCTGTATAATCCTTTTAATGAGCTGGTATTATCGTGTATTTGGCGTGATTGACAGAGATCTTTTTTACATTGTATGCACTAATTCCATTTCATCGTCAGATTCTATTACTTCAAGGAATTAAGTGTTTTGTACGATGTAACATCAATGCATATTATCATTGTTTGTATCCCTCTGAATTGACTATATTGTCAATCAATAGGTTTATACATAGTAAAACAAATAAAATGCATTATGCCTTTTCAAACAAATGTACTGTTAATTAACATTAAAGGGATTCACTTTGAAATAATCTGTCTGTTGAATTTTCTACAGTAGTTTTCTTTTTCTATATATAATTGATAGAAATGTTCTATTATTATGATGGTCAACCAACGATTACTAATGTCGATGTCAGATTTCTACAAAGTTTTGTGATCGTAAATGCAATGTGTTGGGTCATTAGTCCGTAAAATAACTATGGGTGGTGCACTATTTAGTAACACTACCGGATTAGTGATAATGATTTATTAGAGAATAAACATACTACATATTCAACTTATATCTTATTGGATACCGCGCACCGGGACGCATCGCGGACGCACACAGGGGCGGGAACACGCGCGAATGTCTTTTGTTTAGCAGAGTGGGTAATTGTTCGATCTTCATTACCAACACAATGTAAAGTATTCTTATACGCTGTGCAGAGATGAGAAATTAATCAATTACCTGTAAGCTAAAACTAAAACTATATTACACAAGTGCAAAGGAAATCGTCTGCTGGCTTCAACTAATCTCTCTAAAAGTACTCCTAATACATACATAGTATTAGGATCTCCATGTTCGTGCAATTTCGTGAGCATAAAAAAACCACAGATATGGGATCGTACGTCAAATGTCATTTTCTGTCGTTGTATTTCACTTCGTCAAATTTCATTGCGTTTGCGTTCTCTGTTACGTGACTCATTGTCAGTCAATACCGACAAAGCTTCAATGGTGGTAATAATATAACAACGGGTGTTTGTCTGTGAACAAAGTTTCAACATTTATTTATATCGATTATTTACATTATGTACATTATGTACACCCTACTTGTGAACAAAGAAACGACAATTGAAGCCCCTTATTATCACCTCTTTATTCACGCCAACTTAATTGTTCTTATCTTCTAATGTTTAAAGTCCTATTTGTCTATCTTGCTATTATGCACGTGTGCCCGATTACCGATTATCCCCATTTGTATCGCCATCTAACGTAACGTAACGTAAGTTAGTTAAACGCGGAGTGGAGCGCGGCAAATTGGATCTTAAAGGGAATATATTTTCTTTACATACATATATTATATTAAGTATTATGATACAGATTTACTTAGTGGACAGAATTAGTCCAATTCAAACAGCGATGGTCCATTATTAGGAAATTTGTAGACTGTCAGAAAAGTATATTTTCATTGTCATATTTATTTGAAATTGTAACTAAGGTAATGCATTTTATAATACATTAGTATTGTTTAAAACAATTTACAATGTGTGGACAAAAATTCTGATAACTAGAAAAATAATGTTTACGCACCACGCGTTTCTATGCAGAGTGTCCCGTTGTAAATGCAATTTAATACAACTGCAGAACGGTGAATTCTAGAACAAAAATGTACAGAAACTTTTATTATTATTTTTTATGTATATTTGTAACTGTTATATTTCTTTTTTAATTCTCCACGAGAAGGGAATGTTTTAACGCACACCCCAAGTTGGAGATGTTTTGTTTATTCGGCAGAGTATGGGACTCGCTGGCTGTGCACAGGTTACCTTGTGCTTGCCAAACCGACCCTACTCACTAAACGCTTTCCTGCATTTTCTTATTTCTGTGAAGCCAGGGGCGACGGAAGTATCATCTTTCAATTTTGCATTAGACCGCCCTGTATGTGCCACTAATCTCTCGCATCAAGACAATATGCAGAGATTGCAACAGTCTCAAGTAACTAATTGGTTTCTACTTCGATATCCTCTTTTTTGCATCCTTTCCGTCTCAGAGCGATAGTATTCCTTTCCCGTGAGAATGGTTTCAATGAAATTTATGAGGTCTCTCTTAATGTCCTTATTTCGAAGAAATACTTTCAAGTTCATCTCGTAAGTTCTTCCATTTGGTGCACTCGGTCACGGTATGCTTGCGTCATGAATCTTCACAGGGCAATACCAGCATTTATCTGATTTGATTTTATTTACCTTGTAGAGGTACTCAAAGCATCCGTGACCCTATATGTAATAAGACAGGGACCCTCCTTGATCCAGATCTTAATGTCAGGGATGAGTCCATAAACCCTTCTGCCGTATATGGTCCTGTCCCATCTCTGTTACCAGAGGCTTATCATTTCCTCTTTGTCCCCAGTCCTTACGTCATCAACTTCTGTGCTCAAGTTGCATCTTCTGTTACTGAGTAAGGATCCCTGATCTTGTTTAGAGAGTACTCCTTGCAAGAAGCTTTTGATTTATCCTTAACGGTCAGGTCAATTGAGGGAACTCCTGCCAGCGCATACAGAACATCCGCCACAACAGTACGGTATGCCCTGACGACCCTAATAAGGAGCACCTTTTGGACAGTTAATAACTTCCTAGTGGACACCTCGTATTTTATAGACTCGACCCAAAAGTCCGCCGAACTTCTATTACGTTTAACTTGCATTGTCTCTACTCGCTATAATGCTTATAGTAGACGCAATTTAAACACGCCTTAACGTACTTAGCCTATCTTAACTACGCCCCCGTCCCCAGTCCGGACCCGGAGATATATCTCCTGCAGAGCACAGGTTTGGAAGTTATAGGGCGGTGCCCCTTAATAATGCTGATGGTCAACAGCCTATGCAGCCGGTTCAGAAGAAGCCGGGTAGGTTTGTCCGCCACCTGATCTTCGACGAAGATGGATACACCGTATAAACTACGTACAGCATTCCTCCACTTGGACGATTGCATTCGCAACGTCAATGGGCGCTGCGGAGTCGTCTAAGTCCCACACTCTCGGTTTATTAAACTTGGTCGGCAACCCGATCTTAACGGAGCCGCCACGCTTGAAAACACCGGTCAAACGATCAGCCGTACTTTTGCCTACTCGCGGCCCCTTTGCCCCGTGACCTCGAAACTGAAGCCCCCAGTTACGACCTGCTAGGGCGCAACCCAGCCTCAATTCCGATACCATCTAAATCAGCAGCCGCTCGGGGTGTATGCAGAACCTCATCGTGTTCGATTTCTACCTCCCGCCACGATGTTTATCGTAACCGCAGCCGACTGTAGGGGCCTCGCTAATCGGGCTGTCGGCCTTTTAACGATCCCGCCTCGTCTCCTATCCATGATCGATATCGTCGGCCTGGACACAGGAGCTTTGGCCGTTCTGTCGGTGACAGAGGACTCCAGAGAGTAGCCACTAATGCTACCTCTCGTGAAGTCATACCCCTCCAGAAGGCTGGCAGCATCTCAATTGTACAAGAACGACGGTGATGAAGCCTGTATAATGTCCTTCAAGGACACCATCCCGCCCTCTTGAGTACACGTCGCCACGGAACGAGTGATTCTCTGTACTGAGGGATCTGACCGTCTGTACCGTGAACTTTTCTCTTTATCCCCCCCCCCCCCCCCCCCGGAGATTAGAGTGTTGCCTTGTCAAAGCGCCAGTCAGCCCCCAAACCTAGGGGAACAGGCAATCGAAGTAGGCCTGAAATCGCCAGTGGCTATCGAGAACGAGTCCAAGATACTTCATTCAAGACCCGACCTCGACGAACTCGTCACGCACCCTCACCTGCAGGCCGAGAAGCGGCACCCCAAGACAAGCCCTGTCGAAAAACCACAGGACCTCCGTCTTCCTTAGGGCGACCCGCAGTTTCAGCCTGCAAATGTCCAAGAACACGCGCGTCATCACTGCTTGCGCGGTCTATCTGCTCCCTCGAACCCCCTTCTCCCGACCAGTACCAGCGTGTTATCGACATAACATAACACACCAGTGTCGCCTCGAAAGGTAGAGGGGTCCTCAGAACTGCGTCGTAGGCTACGTTCCCACAACGTATTGGTTTTTGAACAAACCTGCTTCCTTCAATGCTGTACGTAATCCATCTGTCCAGGAGATACGCCTCGATAACCTTCCGCAGATACAGGGGGACTGGGTGAAACTGCAGGTCCTTCTGTATCTTATGTCAGGGCAGGGTGTTGAAGACATTGCCGATATCAATCGACAAAGCCAGCGCCACCCCACCCTGGTTGACCGAGTCGTCCGACAAAGAACGAACTCAGTCGACAACGTTGACTGTGAACCGCCCTCTCCCGCCTCGGTAGTCGAACTGGGCCTCGTCTAGTCCAGGCGCACTCCGGGACAAATGCTGGACGAACCGAGAGTTTGCAACCCTCTCGAAAAAATTGTGAAGCTCGTCAAGCAGACTCGATGGCCTGTACGTCGCTGACAAATCAGCAGGCCTGCCGGTTTTTCAAAAAGTGCCAACCAGGCCGTCTTCCAACCCACGGAATACTCCCCTCGGACCAGGAAATTGTCTGACCCTGAAACCGAGGACTCCTTAATCGGAAGTATACCGTCCGACTCAGGTGTGACCCCGGATTGATTGTGTTTTTCGGGAATAGAACGCCCATTATTCTTTCTACGAGCTGGGGGTCCAGCTGTACAGTCAGCGGCGGCGCTCAGGATCTCAGCTTATTGCTGACGACCCTATAGGGGCGACCCCACGGATTATGGTCGACCGTTTCGAAGAGCTCTCTCTAGATACGCGACTTCACTCACGCGACGGCTTATTACAGGGTGAAATAGGCTTCGCGAAAATCCCAATACATCCTCGCAACCTCTTCGAACTGTGCCGACCTCCTGCGTTTGGTTCGTTCGGACTTCCGGTGACACAGATGCATGCAAGGCGTAAATCCGCGATCTTTGCTAACCATCTTCCGCTGGAGCACCTCGGCGATCCAGTCCGTCCGGTCGTCGGCAAAGGCCCACGGCCATCGAAGAACCAAGTTACGACTTAAGCCGCGACAAGGAGAAAGTCCTTGTCCCCTTTTCTCCACGCCCATCGTGGCGACTGGTAGGAGCCTTGTCCCATCCGGAGAGTATTTCTATGCCCGTCAACACCTTTCAGTCGCTGATACAACATGAGGCGAAAGAGGAAACCACCAATACAGCAGGTCCCTCCCGCAAGAGCCCGTCATCG
This sequence comes from Nomia melanderi, assembly GCF_051020985.1. NCBI lineage: Eukaryota > Metazoa > Arthropoda > Insecta > Hymenoptera > Halictidae > Nomia > Nomia melanderi. Next base: position 229,820 of record NC_135007.1, on the reverse strand, counting down.
AATTCCTCCACTCCCGCGCGTGGGAGTTGAAGTCCCCAAGGAGTATGATGCACCTTATTGTTCAGTCCGGCGAGAAAGTTCCTCAGCTGACTCAGGAAATCCTCGAACTCGGGCTAGTGACAGCTGAGAGGGATATAAACCCCCAACACCGTCACGTTCCTCCATAAAACTCCCTCCCCAAGGGAGAATAGGAGGGAAAGTCAGTGAGGCTCTGCCACGTAATCGCCACCGAGCCAACCGAGTCACCCAACCACCGAGAATGATCAGGCAACCTATATGACTCGGAGGCGGTACTCCAACTCTCAGCCTCCATGGCGTCCTCTGTCCCTTTCCCCGACTACTGCAGTCGCGACGGGAGGAGGGGCAGATTTCGCCGTAATTCTACCGCCTTCCGGGACTTTCTCCAGGATCTGCTATACTCTTTGTCGAAGACCACCTTCAGTTTTCCTGCAAGGACGTTCGCATGCCCCCGCCCTCCCAGGACATGGAGCTCCAAGATAATACCTCCCGTCATAGCCTTCTTTGGCCGGAAGCTCGCCACGTCGATGCTTTGACGATCTTGGTTCCCGGTGCTCTTGGCCTTTCCTCATGGTGACTTCGGCCCCCGGAGACAGGGTGACTATGATGGCCGTCGATCTTGGCAACCGCTCCATCCTGGCTGCTGGCTTAGACCTGGGCGCCGTCTTGCCAGCCGTGTTGCATCCAGCTACGCTCCCTCTCTTTCACTGCGGCGATACCCTGGGCCGTCGCTCTCTTTTTCTTTATTTTCGTAACGCTCTAGCACCTGCGTGCAGGTTGAGCTGTTGTTGGAGGAGTCGGTGTCACCAGTACGTGACTGATGACTCCTTGCCTTCTTGGGCACAGAGCCATCTTTCCGAGGCTGGGTAACAGAGATAGCGGTGACCTTGATGGCCTTCGCCGCCTCTGCCGACGCCTTTGGTCTCCGACGTATAGGAGGACAACACTGACCCATTCCTCCTTCCACTGCAGGGGGCATTTTCCCCGCCTGCAGGTAACCCCCCCTCCTTCATTGTTGCCACAAAATCGCAAAGCATTGCGTCGACTCGGCCGTCGTTTATCCCATTCTCTGCGTCCATAGGTCCGGCATCGGGCGTTATTCTCGTTGACGAGCGTCCGCCACCTAATTGCCTCCACCCTCCTCTTCACCGCGCGCAAGATGTCCCTCCTTCATTAGGGGTGGTTTCGCACCTCCGTGTCAGTATTCCGCAAAGAATGACCTTCCTTTTTAAATTTAACAATTGCACTTCGAATTTCAATGCTAATTTCTTTTCTTCTTGCCATTTTAAAACACTAGAGTCAAATTATTACTGCTGATCACTCTTCAACTCCTCTGTTGCCAAGAACAGTGACAGTGTATAAAAAATGCTCTAGTTATATATTTTTTCGGTTAAAAAGTCACCCAATAGGAATCTGTTATTGTAAAGCTCAACGCTTGTTGGAGAACAAAAGAATCACGGGTTTCTGTATAAGCCGACACTTTATCGATAATAGGAATGTTCATTTCGAGCATTACCTTAAATTGGGTGTAATAACAAGAGCATTATGGACATAAAAATCTGCTGAAATGTCTAAAATCATAATGCAACTTGTAAATGCCCGATGTAATGATAAGGAATCATTTCAAAGTTTATCAGTATATTCGATTATGACGGAAATCAGCAAGTGATTCCAAAATTTTGGCCGATTTTGCATGTGGCACTAGGCTCTCTAAACGAATCGCTGTCACACACCTCTTAGGGCTATGTGTGTTGGGCGGGGGGGGGGGGGGGGGGGGGAAGGAAAGATATCCACTTGCCTGATTATTATGGAGGCTGTTTCCAACCTAGAAGCTCCCCAATTTTGTATTGGGTTCGTCCTTATTAACACGTTAAGCGTCATGTCAGTCACTGGTAACTGACGCTTCTGAATGACTAGAAAACAATCGTAACATATAAGATAACCGATGTGAAATGAAAATGTTTAATAACGTAACTAAGTTGATAATAGTGTGATGCAAACATTGTAACGTCAAATAATTAATAATTGTTCCTGCTTGTCTTTACTACAAAATAAAAACTCTACGGGAAAACGCTTAAGATTTCCGTGGTCCTTAACGTGTTAACAAATTGACTCCACATTACCAGGGTATAAACCCTGTATCCGGCTACTCGCGCCGTTCGCAACCCTGCCTCATAACAAGTGCATAAAACGACTCCACAAACTGGAGAAAACAAACCATATTTTTGGTGCTTTTATTTATTATAATGTATAGTGCATTTTATAATATTAATTAATTAACCAATTAACTTTGATCAAAGTAGGAGTTGATTATCAGCATAAGTTTCATTCATGCAATCTGTGATATGCAGGATAATAAACTTATGTATATCAATTCAAAACAATTTGACTCCAAAGATGTAGGCAAACTAACTTTTCAACATGATGAGAAAGCATTAACATTAGCCGTACCGTGATCGGTTTTAAAATTTAATTAAAAAATTTGCGTTTTATTTTGTTCATTTAATTTTATATCAATTCCTATATTATCCGATTAATCAGTTTCTGAATTTTTGTTTTTCCTTTCGTTTTTGCTCGGACTAAGAAAAATTTATCTATGATCTAACTTTTGACCTTCCTTTAGTAGTCATTTGACTGGTTAAAGATACGAAGTGCCAGTACGGTTAGTTAGTGTTAATGACGTTTCTTGTTCAAAATATTCTGTACGATTCATAATTGTTCCCAGAACAATTGTTATAATATAACGATAAAGGGATGAAAAAATGTATGCAAATACACTTGTTTATAGTACAGTACAGTTCTGATTCATTTTCACGTGTCACATAATTGTACAGCATGATGGTATTGCAATTTACATAACTGTGTATTTCATTCGTTAAGAGATTTCCAATACACCAAAATTTCGTTATCTTTTTTAGGACTCGGCTTGGATAAATATAAACGCTATGACCCAAAGGTAAGTTATTTGTGATTTCAACTATAAAAATCCTATTACATAAATTTTTCACTTACAACTAACCAATATGTTTCATGGCATATTCAATTATATTCAATTTAAACTAGTTTTCATTTGTATTATTATATTTTCTATATTTGCTATTAGGGGGTCTTCTGGTTTATCAAGTCAGCAGAAGCAATTTTTTAACGTTACTCTCGCTGTTCACGTGTTATAAATGTGTCTTCAGAATGACTATATCGATTTAACTAGTATTTATATAGAACATATAAATCGATATTTTTTGTCGTTGTATCAATCGATAATTATTTTTAATTCGAAAAAGTTACATGACAAATCTACAAGGACAATCTACATGCACTGGAAATAGATACGGATTTTACATACGGAAAATCACCGACAAGTGAACAATCATACTGTAGATCATTACACCAATTTATAAGAAGTTAATTATCCATTTAATTTATCGAGCCATCACTTTAAGTAATAATGAGTTCTTAACCCTCCGCATTCGGTGATAATTTTTACATTCGCTTGCATCAGCTCAATTATTATAGACATATTTTGTTTAAAAAGGATAATTAAAAACTCCTAGAGAAGCTTCTGATTTAAAAAACTTTAAGTACTTTATTCTTATTTATTCGTATAAAGTATATGTAAACACAATAGTATTAAAACGAAGTGGAAAGTAGTGAACTCGTCCTGTGAAAGCGGTGTCCAGATCCGTGCTTTAATAGGGTTTCTTATCTCTTGTTCTTGAGATTTCATGTCGAAAAAACTCAGCGCATTTGAACGATACGAACAACTGACGGTGCATTCACAATCTGGCGAAACGCGCATAACTTTTCAGACGCATGTACGTCGCATCGGTACTTTTTTTGTATATAAGTAATCCAAGTAATACATTTTGTATTTCGTTGTTACCAATTCTAAATTAATATCTATTTATAATAGTATTAACATAGATTAAGACAAGCGCTGCCGCGCTGTTTGGCTTTTCTCGATACAAAAGAAAGGAGCGCTATCGCACCGCTTGGCACTTTTCACATCCTATTCAGGAAACGCTATTGCGCTGTTCGGCTTTTTTCGACTGTTTTCTTAAAAACCTCTGATACTTAAACGGTTAAAATAAACTTTCGATGGTGTTCTATAAAGTTCTATGACATTATGTGGTTACGTGTTCTTATTCAGTCTGGTGCAACGTGATGTAACTTATAATTCGTCACTCAGTTACGTGTTATACTGCAATCTTAGATGAATTAATGTAATACTATTGGAAGATCGAGGGCAATGTGTTAAATCAAATTTAAGGTTGTTTGTTTATTGTGCCTAAACAATATTGTATTTCACTTCTTTGAATGAAGTTTAATGTGCATATTTCACGGTATGATATTTTTAAAAACAATTGCTCGAAATGCAGCATGTCGGCACAGCCAGGTGCAAAGGGTCAAACTTATTCTTCTCTTCTAAGTATTAATAAGTTGGAAATCAAACAGTTTATATGGCAATGTATTTGGCAGTATTAACATTTATTGTAAGATTTATTTAAAAAATTTAAATAATATGAGTAATTGACATAAAAAATAAAGAATACAGTAGAATTTTCCAACCGTGGACATTACGAACATCTTGACTGCTTCGAGCTTCATCGTTATTTTGATAATCGACTTTCCAGGGAAAAAAAGTACTTTATAATCTATTTTATGAAGAAAAAAATATATTTTTCAAATAGACACAACAGATTTGGATAAATGCCATAAATATTTGATTATTTTTTTCGTATCTTTTGTAATTCTTTAAACGCGTTCTTTGAACTTGTCGTTAGTCTTCTAAATTCATTTCACGTTTCTCTCAGAAATTACTTACTGACTCGATCGGCTTATCCTTTTAAACGCACACTCTACATATACAGGATGTTTCGCACAACTGTTATAAGACATATCTTCTTCTGGTTGAAATTAGAAAGAAAATGTTAGGAGACAAAATAAAATGAAATAACATTCCGCATATATGCATGGTGACCGGTTACGGATTTTTCGAATGTACGATAGTACATGCGCATTCTACAGTTAAACTATTCTTTTTTGAAACAGTTTTTGTAATAGTTTACCCTATTTTAATCTATGAGAGTAGATTTTTCACTATGGTGTTTCTTGAAAAATATGTTAAGTAAGTAAGTTAAATATATATTAAGTCCTTTAAATTCTGTAGAGGACATAAAAGTGCAACTACTAGCAGCTTATGAATTAATAACAAAAGATCAATTTAATATGGTTATAAAAACAACTTAAAAATGTTATATGAAATATTTGAATTACGATGGGAAGACGTTAGAGCATCCTTTTTAATACAAATATTTTTTTAAAATAAGCTGTGAAATAATCATTTTTCAATCATTTTACTATAATATTTTTTTTACACAGAATAAAGGGGGAATTCAGTTCATGCAAAGAAAGAGGTAGTTTTCAATTTAAAACAATTGTATACACGTTTGAAATACTCACGGCTGTAAATATGTGCCGAATAGTATACTATTCATTTTAGTTTTGTGACATTTTTTTCTAGTTCTAAACAAGAAGATGATATGGCTTGTAACAGTTGCGTAAATTACCCTGTGTATATTTTTCGCTATAATTACAACCAGAATTGTCTCAATATGATGTAAATTTCTGTCTTCTTTTTGGTTAATTAAAACATAGAAGATTAATGAATACCATATTATTTAAAAAGAGATACTAGCTGTAGTTATGTTTATAATAAATAAAATCACTATTGAATTATTAATGTGTAACCAACAAAAGATTACAAAGTATATAACAAGATTTAAACACATCTTTGACTACGAACTCCGTGACTATTACAATGACGAGAAACTTCCCAACAGTAATATTTTAAAAATACTTCTTCAACATTACAGATGCAATCTGTCTGATTAAAGTGTGTTCAGCTTCACTAATAGAAAAGCTTTGTACTTTAGTTTTATAAGCTATATACGTTCATATGTTTCATATTTATGATTCAAATTGAATTGGATTAATAGTTAGTCCAATCGCCTGACATCTGCAAGATATACTCTAAACCAATTTAACCGCATCTTCTTGCGGTAAGGATTTCCAAATCCCACGAATTTGTTGCATTAATTGTTTAAAATTTAATATTTGCTGCCCACAACACCTCTAATTTATATAAGCACACATGTTCTGAATAAAATTTGGGTATTGGATCGTTAGTCTCCTGTGGTGAATGTACAGTGTATGTATAATATGTATATATGGGTAATAAAACTAAAATATAGTAGTTTTCCGTTAGTAAAGCTGAACATGTTTTAACCCTAGAAGTATTACAAACTTCCAACCGTTATGCGAATGTTGAGGGGTAGGGGACGCACTCGCGAAGCCCACCTGAGTTTATTATAGTTTTGATCGAAATATATCTTTTAAATATATCTTTTAGAAGCGCGCAACTTCGCACATAGGGAGGGAAATGATATAAAAGAAAAATTCATGTACATTTAACTTTTTAATATGGTTTTATTCATAAAATTTTTTATATTAATCATAGCTTAACATATTTAGCGCTATACAGTCATTACACACTACTGTAGTATTTCAGTGCTTATTACGAACAAGTCTTTTGTACCTGACACAGAATTATTTTGGTTTAGATACATTATATTTAAATTCCTTTATTTGTTGCTTGGAATACGCATTTGCAGGAGCGTCTCCTTACTGTTGGTTGTTCTGTATTGTCGTTGGGTCTACATCGCCGGTCAAAAAAACTTGATCGATGCTGCTAAAATCGATTTTTTCATTTGACAGTCTTATTTCATGTATATAAATGAATTTATTCCATTATATTTATACAACTTATGTGAAAATATAACTTTCTGAAGTATCTAAATGTATTTAACACATATTTGAGCGATATGACTGCAGGAGATGGAGATAACTTTAGAAATACACACAGTTAAACGCGTTTTTCGTCAAAGTGACCAGTCTTCGATTTGATGACGGCTGCACACAATCTGAGCATACTTTTGACAAGTTTCTGCAATAATACATGTTTAATATTGCTCCACGCCAATTGAAGACTGTTCCAGATATCGGTTTGATTTTTTAGAAATAGGTTGATTATGGGGGATGATCCAGTATTTCCAGCAGTCTTTCTCCTTTTTTCTTTTTCAAATAGTTCAAAGTTTCGAAGTGTGTTTAGGATCATTATCTTGTTAAAGTATGATGTCGCGACCAATCAAACGAACACCAGAATGAATCGATTGATTTTGCAATATACGATGATAATCTTCTTTTCGTATGATTCCATTGACTTTGTTTAGCTAGCCAACACCATTATAAGCAAAACTACTTCATATCATGACTGAATGACCACCGTATTTAACCATGGACGCAATGTAAGTGAAATCGTCAAACGTCGCGACATTTTGAATCAAATAGTTCGAACTTTGATACGTCAAACCATAAAACTGATTTTCACTGCTTAAGGGTCCAGTCATTATATTTTTAAGCATATGCCAACTTTTTTATGACTAACTTCACATACGTGTGATTCTGTTTACTGCAAGAGGACCCAACAAATCATTTTCTCTTAGACGTTTTTGAACCGTTGACACCGAAATAGAATTTTCTTGTCTTTTCTTTATCTCAACCGAAATATCCAGTGCTGTATTGAATCGATTTCTCTTGCGGAGAATTTCAATTCTGACGTTAATTGTTTTCAATGTTTTCCTCGGATTTTCAGAACCCTTTCAATTTGAATTCGATCCAATTTCGGCAAAACACTTAAAAATGAAAATGACTGTGGCCTTGCTATCTCCCCAAATGATTTGTTATTTTTTCTCGAAATGGGAATTTGGACCCGCTTTTTTAAAGATATTTGTTTTTTTTCCATTCTTGATATTTAATGATGAATTATGGTTACACGACCTGCTTTGAATTGAGGTTACCATTATTTCCATGAGCTCATTCAAAGTGTTGACATTATTTAGTGTTATATAGTCTAAGTATTAGACTTATTATGAAATTGGGGCGAATGTGGTTGAGTGTATCCGATCATCTGGAGCAACCAATTTAAACAATTCTATTTTCTCATAAATTGCACCAATCGTGTAAAAAAAATTATTTACTATACTTACATGAAATGACATTCAAAAGTCAAGAAATCAATTTTATCCCCATCGGTCAAGTTTCTTTGACTGACGGTGTACATTTCCTTTTTAATTTGGTTTGGTAGCGCCGTTTTTCTATTTGTAAGCAAGAAATAAAAAAATGGAAATAACAGATAAACTCAACTTGACTCTACGGACGGACAAGCTGGCAGCAGAAGCATGATTATGTTGTTTAACGTTCAAATAATTATTTACATCTTCAGCTAACCAAAATTGTACATTCAGTAACAATCTGGAAAGTGTAATCTACAATAAATAATTTGATAAAACTTTTTTAAGTGAGTACTCTGGTACTCTGGTACTCCTAGGGTTAATCGAACAAACTGTATAAAGAGTGGACCACGAAGCGTGATCAGCTTGTTAGATTATTCTGCTGCTAATGGTTCGATCGGACATTTTTTTTAGCTAAAATATTTTCCAGAGTTATCAAGGTCATCTTCAGTTTTTTACAGGTAAAACTACAATTTTTTACACCCATCTTTTGGGGGATACTGAGGCGAATTCGACAAGCATCATAACAAATATCTTTTTCTAAATCTAAAAAGAAGAAAACTCTTAATTGGAAGAGTTTTGCAAAATTCTTAAAGATTCATAAAGATTATTCAAGAAGAATAACAAGCACACTGTTGTACACTTTCTAGAGCTGTTAATAGATTAGTATTAGTCATCATTAGCTTGATCCCTCGCATACTGTTTGTAAATATTTTGTTCCATACCTTGGGACACAGTTAATAACATCGAACGTGAAGTGTTAGTAGTGCTTTGTGATTTGCGTGTACTGAAGGTGACCTTGATAACTCTGAAAATAGGGGTTGACAACAAATTTGATAGAATCATCTTAAAGCTCTCCCTGAACCTTGTTATTTCAGCTAACAAAATTTCCGATCAAACTGCTAGCAGCAGAATAATCTAAGTTGCCCACGTTTCGTGATTCACCCTGTATAAAAACATATAAAAATTCAGGTACGTATAAACATTTAATAGTTTAATTAACACATTCACGTGGGGATATGTTTCCATATGTTTGATCATAAATCGTAAGAATAACAATGTTTGCAAAAATGCTGTCAGAGTGCATTTTTTTGTTACGTATCTAATTTTCTGATTTCAGTTACTAATTGTGGGTAAATGTTCATGAATAATTTGATAAATAATTTGCTTATTAACATTGATTTACTTTAGTGTTATAAATTATCTGTCTACCATCGGTAATACACGCAGGTGTAAACGTGATGAAGAAGTTTAAAAAGGCACATCTAAACCGGAAGACATCCTTATAGTGAAACAATTTTATATCCCATACAATATAGTACTGATTTTTCCAAATTTCGTTAGAATAAGTTTTTTCGAACAATTAAAATTGTTTGATTTATTATCATATGTTGCAAACTATGGAAATACGAAGTTTTCCAAGAACAGTATAACATAAAAACATATTGAAAGTAGCATTGTAGTTGGAAAAATTAATTATAAGTTATAATGTCTAATAAAATTAATTTCATTATATAAAGATGAAATATTTAAAATAACATAATAAAATTAATTATACAAAATTTAATAAAACTGATTAATATATAATGTTCATTCCTTCTATTTAGAATATTCACAACAAACTAGAATTGGCCTTAGATGAAGACAGCATCTTCTACAAACTGGGAAGTGCAGGTTTAATCACGTTCTCCGATTACATATTTCTCCTCACCGTATTATCAAGTAAGTTCTATTTATATTTATACGACATATTTTTGAATCCTCGACTTGCAAATGTAAAATCTCTATCAACATGCATGACAACTATATACAGTACAGCTTTCACGTTAGCTCTGTCGACCACCAAGTTAAAAGTGCACAAGGGCAAGGGGACGAATCTTCCACTTACGATGCTCGGGCCTCCTCGGTTTTCGACGCATAGTCATTATTGGAGCTCGGCAATAATAAAGCACTGAAACGAGAGCGAATGCGACCAAGTGAGATGTAACAATAGAAAACGAAACTGGCGGCACTATGAACATTAATCTCCATTGTTACATCTCACTCCGTCGCATTCAGTCTCGCTTACGCCCTTTGTTACTGCCGCGCGGTCAATAACGATCACATGCCGAAAGTCGATACGGCCCGAACATCGTGAGTGGAAGAGTCCTCTTGACACCCTCACTTCCCACCGTGAAGAATAACCACTAACACTTCTCAGGCGGACAGTACGTATCCCGTACCTAACCCAAACCCAAATGTTTTCGATGCAAACGCCATACCTCAGTCGCTGATGATTCTTATGGGGATCCCCCCCCAAAAAATAGATTAAATTTTAAAGTGCTTGTACTACCAATCGTGATCGCTGATCCTTCAATGCCTCGATTATTGTGAACTTGGTGAATATTACAAATATCTCTGTACGTGTTACAAATGCATTTCGTATGAACACAAAACTAATGGAGGCGAACGAAAAATATAATTTGCCGACTCAGTCGGTATTGTGCGAGGCTTTTACGAACAAACGAGTGCGGTGATCGGCAACCGACGGACTCGATCGGCAACCCACCCGTGTCGTAGCGACACGGAGCGTCATCCATTCCAACAAAATTAATTAAACGTCAGTATTTTGTTGTCTTGGCATTTGCTTTAATGACTCTATCGCACTATATAATTCATTGATATTTGGTTTTTTAAATTTTATTTCTTTATCTACATCAATCCAGAGTATTTCAATAAGATTTAAATCTGGACTTTGTGCTAGCCATTTCAATACAGTAACTTCTTTTTCGTCTACAAACTGTTTAACCATTTTCGCCGTATACTTTGGATCGTTATCAGCCTGATAAATTTAATCTACAAGCATTTTTTCTTCAGCAAACTGCAAAAGAACAAGTTCAACAATGTCTAACTAAACAAAACGATGCATTTTCTCTTGAATGTGATGTACAGGACCAATACCATTGTCATGCTACCTTATACAAACACCAATCCACAGCCTCCTTTCACGATTGGTTTAATACATTTTGAATTGTATTCTTTGCCAATACGACGTCTTACGTAAATTTTGCTATCACATTCAAAATGATTGATTTTATTTTCGTTAGTAAATATAACTTTTGACTATTGGTCTTCTGTCTAGTTGAGGTAAACTTTTACAAATTAAATCCTTGCACGTCGATTCTTTTCCGAAATCAATGGTTTGCTGCTGCCGTCCGAGTTCCAGGGCCAGATGTCTATGCGAGGCCTCCATCTCATCCTTTTTTCTCGTCCTCCACCATTATCCGATTAATGTCCGGCCCTCTCAATGCACGTACGTGTAATTCCTGTGACAGCAGTTCGTGTACCATCGTTCCTTTGATGTTAGTACTACATTCCGCAACGAGCCACATTATATCTTGGTACTCAGATAATCTAAACGCCAAGTTCACTCTGGACATATTCTCGAATTCGACGAATATTTTCGTGTCACTTGACATCGTTGAGTAACGACGCCTCTTCACTGCTTTTAACTGCGACCTCGCGTCCGGGATCGATGCCTATCATCATCCTCTTTAGCTCCCGATCGGTAACGAAGGACCAAAACGGCGCTTATAGTACTCCGTCTCGAATCGCTATCGCCTAATAAACTCGTCATCTCCCGGTTGTATGAACCGTGTAGGCCTTCCGGTGGCAGCCTCTGCTGCTGTACCGGGGTTGTCAATTGGCATACTGTTAACTAACAATTCGAATGTGTGCCATTTCGAACATTGTTGTTTGCAAAAAATGCAAGTCGGAAGTGAAATTCACTGAAAGTGGTAAGCGAGGCTTGGGATTTAAAATAGTTGTGTCTTGTGAAAATGGTTAAAAAATCGAAATACCAAGTTGTTTGTTTATTAACACAGGCTGTGATGTTAATCGTAGAATTATTTTTGTTATGCGTTTGCTTGGAGTTGGTTCATATGAAATTTCAAAATTTTGTGAATTCATGGACTTGTCTCGGCCAATCTCTCATTCGTTTTATGATAAGGTTATTCGAAACATTTTTATTTCAACGGATGCTGTTTGCAAGAAGAGTATTTTAAGGAGACATTACGTTGAACTCGTTTTAAGATCCTCTATCATGACATGGAAGCAAAAACATACGGATCCATTTAAAAAAATGAAGGTGATCTTCAAATGTACGAAGTACCTCCACCTGCAAAAAGCTATTATCGCCACCGACTGGCCCCCTTCGTACTGTGCAATTTTATTTCAGCAAATATTTCTGTGAAACTTACAATTTCGAAGATATCTGAGGTGCTTTTATTGCCTGAGCAACCTGTACTGAGTAGTTATTGCCCCACCCTGTATATTACTATATTTAATTATATATATATTAGTTAACGAACAAATAATGTTTAAACTTGAAAATTTAATTTCTTTTTCTAAAGTCAATGTCTCAAAAACTGTGTTCGATGAAGTCAAGCGATTTTCAGATTCGTATTCAATGGACGAAAACCTATAACAAAAGTTAAAATTTATTAGACAATATAATTAATAGTTACTCACATTTGTAAATAAACGTCACGATATTTATGTAAAATACATTTTATCTTTATAGCTTCAAGAAGAAATTTTGAGATTGCCTTTAGAATGTTCGATTTCAATGGAGATGGAGATGTGGATTCAGAAGAATTTGGAAAAGTGGCTACTCTGATCCGACAACAAACCAGTATTGGGAACAGACATCGCGACCACATAGCCACTGGTAACATGTTTAAGGTATTATAAATTAATATTCTAATAATAGCATTAAATGTATCTGTCGTTTTGCATTTTGTATTGTAATTTCATTCTCTATTGGTCACTCGATCGTATATCTATTTGAATTACACGTGGTTATGTCGTTTGTAGACATAATCATTGAAGTCGTTGAACGTCAGAATGCGTAAACCACATAATATAAGATTGTTTTTGCAAACTAAATTATATTTTAATCTTTATAAGTAATTTTACTGTTATTTATGATATCTTCTGAAAATCTATTCATTCTACATGACAGACTAATTTTGCGCATATCAGCATGTAAATGAGGTTTCGAAATAGATGGAAACGAATTTTTAACATTCTTTCTTTGTATTTCATTCAAATGTATTCACAAACATAAACAAAAGGGAAATTAAATATTTAGAACTACCTCACAAAATCAATGAAATTAAAAATCAAAACCACGTATAAGACTTAACTCTATGACGACCAAGCCTCGAGCTGTTCCACAAATAACGGGGGGGGGGGGGGGGGGGCACGTGAAGCCTACCTCAGTTTATTATAGTATTGATCAAAATATATCATTTAAATATACTTACGTATTTCAAATGTGCACCTTCGCACATGAGGAAGAAAACGGTGTAAAAGAAAAATGTATGTACATTTGACTTTTTAATATGGTTTTATTTATCAAGTTTTTTTTATATTAATCAGAGCTATTAATTATTTATTACTATAGAATTACTATAGAATTGCTTTGGTTTAGATACATTATATTTAATTTTTTATTTTTTTTATTGTTTGTTGCTTCTAATACGCACTTGTAACAGCGGCCCCTTCTCGTTAATTGCTCTGTATTGCCATCAAGACTACATTTCCTCTTTAATTTTGTTCTCTTTACATTTTTTACACTTTCCACAACAAGTTTGTAATCCTTTCAAATTCGTACATCTGCCATCAATATGCACTTTAATTACTTCGTTTCAGTTTAAAAAACAGCAAGAAGTGCGATTACGTTTTTCTAATTTGGTATTCCAAAATACCGAATTATGTAATCGCGTTGTTTTTCTATTTATAAGAAGGAAATAAAACAAATAAAACTAAACAAATAAATGTAATTCAACTCTATAGACTGACAAGCTAGCAGCATCATGATAGTGTCATTTGGCGTTCAAGTAAGAATTACTATCTTCGTCAAACCAAAATCGTTTATTCAGTAACAATCTTGAAAATGTAATCAACAATAAATAATTTTTAATAAACTTGTGTTGTTTCTCAAATGTTTTTCTCAAATTTTTGATACGGTGTGTGCGAGGAACCTCTCGCTCCCTGGTCGTCATAGGGTTCATTAAGAATAAAGAATAGCTTCTTCCTTAAATATTAAACAAAAATGTGATGCTTTTTATATTTGTTCTTTATATACTTAAAAACTTGTAATAAGTTTTATTAAACACAATTACTTTCTCTTGTCAATATCAGGGATTTTGTTGACAATAAAATATAATATAACACGTGAAAAATTATAGTGATAAAAGTCACTTTAAAAAGACGCTCTTGGATTATAAGATCTTCCTTATATGAAATAAATTATAAATTACAATCTAATGAAAATCATTAAGTTTTTGTATATTTATTACATTTCATTATATTGCTCGGAATATAATCCATTTGTCATATTTTATACATTCAGGGTGTCAATTCTGCATTAACTACATACTTCTTCGGATCAGATATGAAAGGAAAGTTGACTATTGAAAAATTCCTCGAATTTCAACAGCAACTACAGCAAGAAATACTGAGTCTAGAGGTAAGTCTAACACAAATCAGATATAAATTATGTAACATATTTCAGTTATTTTATCTTCATAGTACATAGTAATGAATAAGTATCTCATTAAATCATAACCTTCCATACCCACTAAGCTTGTACCGTAACCATAGTACGTAGGGTCAACTAATTCAAGTGTGTGTGAATATAGTGGTGATTAGAAGAGGAGGAATTCGACTGTAATCGTTAGAGCTTAGTATTACCCGTCTATCACTTGAAAACTAGCACGATGGCATAGGGGTCTCTCGCGATGTGTTTTTTAATAGTTTTGATTGGTTATGTCTAACCATTGACGAAAAGCAAATTAATATTAAAAACAAGATGAGAACAGTTAAAAACTGATCAATTGGACCAGCATTTCTCAACTTAGTTATCAAGTGATAGACGAGCAATAAGTATGGAAGGGATCGCTGAGCAAAGCAGTGAACGAGAAGTGGCTGGCGGGCCACGTTTCCCGTCTATGGATTAAATGAATGTCGAGATTCTGCAATCACATCACTCTACATCAAATTGATCAGTCCTTCATATTAGCATCACAGATTTCTTTCAAAATAAAATATAATATGATGAACGTGAAGTTTGAGAGGAAGGCGGGGGGTAGATACCATTTTGATTGGTTCGCTCTGGCACATTTTGAATTCTAGGAAAAATCCTACAGTAACATAAATAATTCCATAGATTTAATGTCGAATTAATTTTTTGTCTTAATCTTAAATTGAAATTACATTGGCAGTATAAATTTATCGTTTTGTGTAACTACCATTATTTTAGATCACAAAAAATTGATATTTCCAAGGCTTAACGCATAGTGATACCATTTTACTCAATAAAAAACTTAATTACCTAACATCAAAAATTATAAACAGGTTCTTATTACTTAATTATGTTTTGTGAGTATGCGCGTAATTACTGAGACGGGTATCACAAATAAATATTAGAGACGTTCAGAATAATCTAGAAATATTTTATGTGTACGTAATCTCAATATTGTATAAAATCAATAAATAATCAGGAATATCCCAAACGTACTCAAGGTATATAATGAATGGTGACAAAGATAATATTCCAGAAAGTCTGCGAATAAGTTAGATGTATGTGAGTGTTTAAATTGCAAGTTTGAGTCCATTTTGGCGTACTATATGTTTCACCTTCGTACGGGTAATTTGTGCCTCGTGCCGTTTTCTATGAGATAAATATTGTTTACTTTAATAAATTTCTCCTACAATATCGAAGGTCGGGGGTTTCTTAATTTAAACGAAATTGTGTATCATTATATTCATGAATATTGTTGACGCCTTTACTGAAAGGACGCATACTGCACGGTACCGTTAGATTACCTAGGGCTGAAGGAGCGTCGATGACAACTCGAAAACGTGCAACAATTTCTAGTGGCACCAAGGTGGGATGGGCACTTTCGACCAGCAGGCCCGTAATAAAGCAGTGCGGCAAGGTCCGGCCAAAAATCCCGTACAAAACCACCGTACGCCTTCCAACGCCGTTTCCGAGTTCAGGAGATGCTCCTCCAGGAACTCCATTTTCGTACCCCCACCACCAGAGAAAATCAGTATATAAGTACGGCGTTTTTTCTCGGAATCAATCAGAATCCAAATTATCGAACATCCAACAACGTTACGCTACCCGACGGAGCGTTAACTTATCGTATCGTGTCGTATCGTAACTCATCGTATCGTATCGTATCGTATCATATAATATCATATCGATATCGTCATTATACCACGACACCATTTCAACGCGTCCTCCAACGTTAATTCGTGAGAGACATAGCTTGACCACCCGACGCTCAACAAATATCTTAAATACAAAATAGTTTTATAGCAGATCAAAGCTGTTACAATTAACGTTATAACGAACTATCAAAGATTCGTTACATCTCATTTTCACTCATACTTTATATTATCTACAAGTTGATCTAAAGGAACAATCTACAATTTTTAGTAGTAACTTATTTAACGTTATTTCTTTCTCAGAATAATTAAAAAATAAATTACTATGGTAAAGGACTATGAGATTAATCGAAAATAAATAAGTCTACATTATCGTCAATATTTATTATTAATAAAATTGATCACCAACAGACAAATGGGTTATACCTTAGCAGATCCCTGCAGTAACCGATTTTAATAAAGTCATTAAAAATTGCAAGAAATACACATTTTACACTTCAATGAAATGACACGAATGTAAACAGCAATCATGCAGTGATGAATATTTCAATCTCAGTAATTTTAATCTCATATCTTCAAATGTAGTACCAGTAGTTTGTTGAGATTTTTCTGATTAAAATGAATGCAAACACGATGTAAATCGGTCTAGTTTTATCGATTTGAGATTTCGTCACTGCCACCCCTGGATTTATTCCCAGCTTTCTCTTTTCTTTATTTTTTATTTCCGGAGTGCCCAAAGTTCTGGCAAGTCTAGCAGCAGCAATCTTACATACCTGGTAGGCAACTTCCATCTGATTAGCACTTTCCCGAGCGAAAAGAGAAAGTTAGGGTTTTTAATCTTTTTCCCACGCGATTTTTCCTCGCAGCCTACGCGACCCGGAGTAGGGACAACCCTTTTAAAAAACTCTCGGAAATCGTACATCGGGCAGTTGAGTTTCGCTCTACCGACATCATCGTACAAGTCCACGCCAGTTTCCGTAATATTTTGTGTGCGCGTTATCGGACATTTTATTATTTTTTATCTTTTCGTATTGTTGCGTTGTTATTTTGTTGTTATTATGTTATTTCGTTTTGCTTGTTATTGTTATTTCGTTATACCACTTCGTTGTAATGTAGTATTGATTGTGATAAATAGGAGTTTCACTTATTAACGTACCCTCACTTTACGATTTACGATTTACGTCATGTTTGGACTCATTTTAATAAAACAAATGTCAACAACCCATTGGTACCACATTTCAGAAGGTAAGGTTAAAATTACTGCAATCGAAATTTTCTTCATTGATATTTATATTTGACGTGTGCGGTATCGCTTTGAAGTCCCACGTCTTGATCCTCGATGCTCGACGGATTGTGTCGCTTCCGTTCACTATATCAATTTCCTATCTTTGCCAGACAGTGCTCAAATCAATTTAGGGAGCAAAAGGCTACCCTCGCCGTGAGAATTTTAATGCTGGATCCCGGAATTTTTAAATTTAATCGAACATCACTGTATCCCGAGATGGTACCGGGTAAGTGAGGTCTGTCGGCAGGACTGCCTGTCCCCATCTCCGGTGTTCGGAAAAGTCAATTATTTAGGCTGTTAACGTCACACGTCACAAAAACCCCACAGACTCAGTGTTAATAGGAAATAAACTGAGAATACACCGATGTTTCGAGGTTTGTCGCTCATTTCGTATTATTTTGCTCGCTCTCAGTATATCTCGTTCATTCTCTTCGTCATGCATCCCGAGTGGCGATAACGGTTCCGACAAATGGTACGCCAAAATCGACAATTTGTACGAGGTAGGCTGTCTTCTCCATTTTAACCATTCAGACCCGCATTTCTGCCAAGGGACTTTTTTCTATCTCTATGTAGGTAACTGCGTGAGTTTTGGCTGTGGATGCAAGGGACAAGGTGCAAGTGAGAAGGGGTGCGTGTGAAAAGAAGGGAAGAAAGATTGGAAATAAATCGTAAAAGTTCGTGAAAGTTCATCGCTGGGACAGTCGGAAGTACTCTGGAGAACAGTCTACGACAATCTAAGAGAGTCTGAAAGAGTCAAAGGCGAACTGGAAGTCTTACTCCCATTTGCACACTCATTTTTGTTTTTCAATATATTTTTATCTTTATTAACCCTTTGCACTCCAGTGGTGACTCTCACTCACCATATGGTTTGATGCCGCAACTCCAGAGGTGACTCTCGCTCACCACTTGGTTTGCTATGGTAACTGGATGCGCGGCAGTCTGGAGTTGCTGGTGCGCCGCGCGAAAAAGGCCCGGAGTGCAAAGGGTTAATAAACTTTTATTAAACGTTAAAAGTACCAGTACATTGTCCCAATCCTATTGTACATTTATCATGCTTAGAAATGACCTAGTTATATAATAAAATAGATCATGGTCACGTATTCGATATTTTCATAAAAAGTTCTGTAAAACTTTGTTAATTCGAATTAAATTGTTGCAGTTTGAGAGAAGAAATCCCGATGAAAATGGCAAAATATCAGAACAGGACTTCACAGAGTTATTGTTGGCATATGCTGGATATTCTGATAAAAAGAAGAAAAAAATTTTAAAAACTATTAAAAAGCGGTGAATATACATTTACATTAAACATATGTTCACTTATTTCTAAATAATATATTATATTGAATGTATTACATACATGCAATAACTTTATTATATCAACGTATATTTTGTTTCAGTTTTAAGCAGAGTCCACAAGGAATAACCAAGGATGAATATTTAAAATTCTTTCACTTCTTAAACAATATTAACGATGTGGACACCGCATTGACATTTTATAATATTGCTGGAGCATCGATTGATCAAGGTGTTTATAAACATTGATGTAAATCTTTCTTTTACCAATAATTCAATATCTTAACGATCCTCATAAATACCTTTTGGTATATTCTAATCTGTTGCGAAATAAATATTTAATGCTAATTAAATAATAATATATGGCGAATATTGGAAAAGGTGATTCTACAAACCAAAATTTGATTTTGTTTTCAAATTATAGCGATTAAATTCTTTGATTTTTCTAACTTTATTCTCGCAGGATACGTCATTGTCACTTTCATACTAACCTGTTTTTTCTGTCACTACTGACAGATCATTACAGTATATAGTTTAGACGAGAGATTTTCAATTATTAATACTTTAAAAATGAAATCAGAGCTACAGTTTCCCACTTTTTAATATTTGTCTTCATTTGACTTGTGGAATTAATTCTGAAAAAATTAATTATACATTGTCGAATACTTTGTATACTAAATAAAACACTGCGAATCAATTTGTTTAGCGTGTTCACGTTAGCGTGATCCACCGGTGGGTCACAATATGTGCATTTATTTAGTGTACAAATAAATACTAAGGGTCAGAAACTGAATCCACTTTGAACGTAAATACCTTACAGTTACTACGTGTATAATTTAAGTCTCGTTTGTTATCTATGGTTTTGTAGAGGACATTTTTTATTTATACATTTATTCCTGCATCCACACTGTAGTACCACGATATTAGGCTATATTAGAATAATTTAGAATTGAGATGGAAATGTTATTTGAATATTCGAAATAATCATTTTAATCTTCGATTTAACAAAATGACAATTTCATTTTTTTGAACATATTTAAAAAATTACATACCAGTTTCTACCGTAACCAGTCAAATAACTAGTTATAAAATAAAAATAAACCAGTTAGACGGTGAATTTATCCTAGTGGAAACAGAAACAAAAGGAAAGGCAAAAACTGAAAAACTGATTAATCAAAAACACTACTATAATAAAACACTAAAATACTATTAATCGAACACTATAGATATTGACATCAATTTAAATAAACCAAAAAAAACATAGAATTTTGAATCAAATTTTAAAACCGATCATTTGTACGGTTGCGGTTGAAATGCGGTGTGTTTCGTGTTAAAAATATTTAAAACAAATGTGTTTCTTAATTTAAAAAAAAAAATTTACTTAATTATGTTTTTACTTCTAGCTACACTGAAGCATGTTGCAAAGACAGTGGCACATGTGGATTTGAGCGACCATATTATACAAGTTGTTTACACTATTTTTGACGAGAACAGTAAGTTACTTTTTTATAAGAATACTAATTAAAATAGACTATTCTTTATTATCTTTTAGTCTTAGGATATTAATAAATATAGAATATACCAAAGCGAAGCGAATCACGAGGCGAGTAGGATAAAAATAAGAATATTGGCCATACTTGTTACATTGTATAGAAATGAGCATGCTGACTGTTCATATTACTTCATACACCTTCACTACACTTAATCCAATACATTTTTAATTGTTTCAAACCGTTGCTTGTCACCAACACGTTTTAGCATCGAAACGAACGCGCGCGAACGTAATGAATTCATGGCTAGTCGTTGAAATTTTACATTTAAAATGGCACAATAAGCTTGGAAATTCAAATGTGTTTATTATTATTAGTCTCTAAGGTGTCTAAATTCAATATTTAATGTACTTTCGATTATTATATTCTATTTTGTTCATTTATCGTGTTCATGTTGAAATCCTTAGAAACGGGGCTACTCGAATCAAATCGCGCGGGGTGAATCGGATCTCCGTTTTCCGTCCCTTTTTTGTCTATGATTATAAATATCATGGTTATTTATATATAGACGTACAAAAAAGGACAAATCAGGGATACCACGGAGCGCAGAAACAATAAAAAACAGAATAATAAGAGTTCACTCCAGAGAACTGACCATACGTCAAACTCCGAATTTATCGCATACCTTCTACAACCCTCCAAAGAAGTCTTACGTGTCGAATAAATATAAAAACCAATTTTACATTTGATATCATCTGCCAATAAAATGATACTTCTTGAAATACTACAAAAGCAGTTATCTCACTTTATCGTATTCTGTTTCATTTGCGATCTTCTTTTACGCTAATAATTATTGGCTGATCGCGTTAACAAAAACGATCGAAACCGAGACGTCAACGTTCATCGCGAGTGGCCGTGTCCTCTTCTAGCACGTGCCCATTTAGTTCGATGGAGATGTGAACAAACGTAGTCTGTGAACAGTATAATTTCATGTATATTTTTTGTATGTATCTTATTATAATCTGTACGTTAATATTTATTTATTGTCAGTCACCGGTGACTGACATGGTGCTTATCGTGTTAATGATATGTTGTAACAATGAAAAACGAATTGTAGAAATAACAGATTTTCAAATACAACGTGGCATGACTTTACGTTGTCCAATCGATTTCAAATTTTTCACGTGTTATCTTTTCAGCCAATATTGCAATTCCAGGAGGCGTCCGGAGAAAAATCGCGACGATCGTAAACTAAAATCCATCCCACTGTGTAGTTGTGTTACTAATTAATAAATGTGAGACGGTTTATTAACATTGTGGCCCAAATATTTAATTAGGTGTATACCTTTCTTAAAAAGCTCATTGTTTTCTCGTCAAACGAAAATTTATTTCTTCTTTCAGAAAACCGATGTATTTAATTTGCGTAAAATAAAAAAAAGCTAGTTAAAAATAGTATAAATAGAAAAGTTATATATTTTAAAGAAGTTTATTAGGTTGCTGTACAAGTTCTGTTCGCCTTCTCGTTAGTATAAATAATCTCTCTTATCATTTTTACGAATCTTTAATATATTAATCTTTAACATTATTAGGACCTAAAGGCAACCGGTGTAAGATACTTTTGTTAATTTTTTAACTCGGAATTTACAATTCAAGTCTTTTAAGACATCTCCACGATCATGCAAGACCACACGTGACTGACTATGGCAACACAAAAAAAAAATATCAGAACTAAAACAAGAACTTATTCCGTACCCAGCATATTCCCCATATTTTTCAAAACCATAAAAAAGGAATAATCATCAAATGTTTCTAAAAATCAAATTTGTAGGCGATACATTGAAACGGACAGAACTTACGCAGCAATCTAATATTATAAAATACATGTGTTCGGGTAAGAAAGAATGATTTCATTCCTTATATTTTTCAGTGGATGGCCAATTAAGCAATAAGGAATTCGTTGCTGTTATGAAAAACAGAGTTTTAAGAGGACTAGAGAAACCAAAGGATACCGGCTTCGTGAAATTAATTGAATCAATGGCAAAATGCTTAAAAACCAGTTATAACATGTCTTTCGATAATTAAAATGAACTCAATTGAAAGTAATTATTTAATCATACATAACGCACATAAATTGTCTAACCGTAAATGGCTTACCTCTTTAAACTAATCGTGCAGAAATTATAAAACGAATAAAGAATTTGTTAAATTAAAAAAGAATCTGTGTTATTAATTTACCCCTTTGTTATTATGAAATGATGTAACACAGGACTGTGTAACTGAAAGTTTGCGAGCTCCATAGTAACTTTCGCCTCATGGAAAGTTATCCTTTCCATATCTACTTTTGCCTGTTTGTATTGAACACTATGTGAAATTGCTCTCATACACGGCGCTTGGAGTAGAGGCAGTGGGAGAACGCTGTTTGCGGGCGAAACTTCTGAAAGTCTGACAAACGGGAAAGAACGTTCGCGAAAAGAACATCGTTTTTGCCATGCGAAGGTTCAGATAAAAAGTTTACAAAAAACCGTTTTACCATTATAATGTTACTCCCTATGTCGCCAAACATAGAATAAAATCAGAATAGTATTTGATACTTTTTCTTTATTATTTTGAATTGTATACATATTTTATATCATTTATTCATCACATGAAGTAACCATCCTCAGTTTTTTTTACTTCATATCTCCATAAATATTCGCGTAGAGGGCCTATTAATGAGTCTTCTTTTATCATGCCCTTTCTTAATCAGGCTCGCAAACTCCACCAAGACAATTTAATGTTTTACGTGTATGTACTGCTTGCAGGATGCACAGAATTCTGCGAATGGCTCAGTTATCTGAATATATCCATATTTTTCTAAATTTATATAGCTCCTCCAACAATCTGTATGAATCTCGGTTCTAGGAGCTTCACGTTTTGTTATTAGAGTTACGAAGCTCCTGATGTCTCCGATTCTTCGAGCGTATTTCGAACTTGTACACGCTATATCAAATCTGTCAATAAATAGAATTTAAATATAAATATTTAAGTGTCTCACACATTTGTACTGATATAATCTGTGGTGATTGAAAAGTAAATGCCTGGGCAGAGGAGGGGCAAGATCTCTCTCCCTGCACCCCTATCCCATGAAACAACTAACCGAAACCTATATCGGACATAAATTTGAAATATCGTCAATATATAATATTGAAAATATTTCTTTGTATATCTATACTGTATGGATTATCAATATTGCTTCCCGTAACCGTACCTCCTTAAATTTTCTGCGGCCAATTTTACGTTCGTCTACTTCGACAATTATTCCTGGACCCCCAATTGCACCTTTTGTTTGATACACTCGGTCAGGTGCACTTGTGCAGACTTCTCGTGCAGACTTGTGTCGCAGTATAGAAACAAAGGATGACTTAAGCATATGGCCAAAGATCTCCAACTAGCCGGTACCAGTCACCGGTTTATAATGGGTCATTAGTATTGAAAGTTAAATGTTACGCGAGAAATGTTTGCCATTGTACTAATCTAAAACACCTTATTCCCTTCCCAGTGAGTACAATGTTCCTAGACGTTTTAAAAAATAACTGTTCCAGTGAGCATCGTGAAGCGGTACTTGTTCTGTACTCTGACGGTAACGTAGGGACTGACACTACATCGATAAAACGCTTTTTTGCAAAATTTTGTATCGTAACTTTACACTTTCTAAAAATCTATTTTGTTAATATTTTCCCTGTACAAAATGATGCTGTTAGTAGAATGTTAGCTCAATTAGGGCATAAAAGTTTCAAAAAATACAGGGGGTAACACTGAAATGATAAAATACTATTTTGCAAAATTTTGTATCTTAACTTTCGCGTCGCAAAACATCCTTCTCGCAAATATTTTTTCTATCTAAAAGAGACCTATATACAAAATTTCAATCCTACCAGATTTGTTAGACTTTTGAAAGTACAGCAATTGTGTTATGTGTCCGCATACATAAGTACGCGTGAGTCGAGTGTGGCGCCAGGGTTCGGATGCTAGGAGCATGTGTATATGTAGCTATAAGGAGCTAGTTGACTAGAGTATGTAATTGTGAATGCTGCTTTAAGGAAATCTTACACTTTCTCGGGTCGGAAAAACCGACTTTTTATAAAGTATCTTATTGGAAAGTATCATATTGGAATAACATTCTCTGAAAATTTCAGAGGAAAATTCGAAATACTTTCGAAGTTATAGACGATTATAGCACCAAGTATAAGGCAGGGAAATTGACCACGCGGCATTTCGGTCGTGTTAAACTAATTTATTAATTATTAATTAAATGAATGTAACGAAAAAGAAGAAACTCTTGAGAACGAGACGCATAAGGAGTCGAAAGAAATTTTGTATGCAGCAGACATAGCTGATTGAACGTAAGAGGATTTTATATGCGACAACTCGTTCCTCAAAACAATGTTTTTGTAACCGGCGTGCATGATAACTTAAAAACCATTTAACCGATCGGTCTAAAATTTTAATACGTTCTTCTACACAACAATAGCCCCAGTATAGACTAGAATAAATAAGATTGATTAATTTCTTTCTAAATTTTTAACGTTTCTTTTACGAAGAAAATGCTATTTTTGAGACCACCAACTTTGGAGGTCCACCATTTTGTGAATTTTTGCTTAAACAAAATAATCGTAGTCTATACTGGGCTCATAGTCATACTTTTTCTCAGGATAATTCTTTTTTTTTAGACGTTCCAGTGAGCCGCAATCGTGCACGCTAGCAGATGAAAATTTTTAAAAGTACCTCCGCGAGGCAAAATAACCTCTATAAAATGTCATTTATAAAATTATATACAAATTTTTTCTTGTATTTGAAGATTTAAGGTGTATGTTAACAAAATTACGGACTCAAAAAATGTTTTTTCATTACTTTATCAGTCCCACAAAAATTGTCAAAATTTTTGACCGACAAAGCGTAAGGTTCTCTTAATGGACAAGATGCTTGGAGGTATGTATGTGTCAGGTGTACGTGACAATAAATGTGCGCTTGGTCTAAATGCATATGAGCACGTTCTTCTTTTGTGTAAAAGTTATGTTAACTGCTTGGTAACGAACCGCTATGAAAAAGAAAAAAATAAACGCAGATCGTGAAGCGATTCTGCGCTGTACGGACATGTGACGAGAGAATAGTAAAGAGAAGCAGAAGAGTTTATCGTTGCGTTCCTTTCAGTTTCAGATAAAGCTCATTGTAATGTTTTTTTAGTACGAGTAAAGTTAATTTTTACCGTAAAAGTTGATTATTTTACAAACTCGTAACGGTAATGATATTAAATTCATTACCAGTCGAATATCAAGATTTTACGATTGCTATTGGATCGTGCGATGAATTACCACATGCTTCTCAAAATCTTAAAATACAAGTAATAGAAGAGAAAACAAAAGGAGGCTAGTTATTTACAACAGTAAACCCTCACCTATTCGGATAACCTTGAAATATGAGGTTAAGGTTATTATTCTAAAAAACTTTTCTCTATACATGTTACCGCCGCTCGGCCTTAGTTTTCCTGATATTTGCAAAAATATGTCCGGGAATGGGGAATTTTTGTACTTATTTACAAAAAGAGTTACCTCCGTCTGACCTTGATCTTGACATATGTTGTTAATTCATTTAGATAATAGAGATTGGTTTAGTAGGGTTAGTTTTCTATTTTTTTTCTAGAATTTCTATTATCTAACTGAAGTTCGAGTACACATATTATAAGAAACACAACTTCAATAAATGAAAATGAAGACGTAAATTTCTAGCACAATGCAGAACTCTAATGTTCGTAACTTTGGAAACAATACTCATTGCCAAAAAGTTTAAAGTTGTAAGTGTATAGAACAATGACTTTAACAATGTACGTCAAGATCAAGATCATGTGAGTGTTACTCTTTTTGTAAATAAGTACGAAAACTGCCCATTCCTGGACATATATTTGTGAATATTTGGAAAACTAAAGCTGAGCGGCGGTAACATATATAGGGGAAAGTTGTTTAGAATCAAGTCTCCACAACATATTTCAAAATCACCGAAATAGGTGAGGAATCAGTGTTGAAAGTAATTACCAAAGTATTAATTACAAAGGAAAATCCCCGAAATTTGATAGAAATCGCAATACTAGTAATGAAGGAGACATTTCTAAACTCTTACGCCCCTGCATCATTCCTCTTGAAGGACGCATCAAGTCTACTGTCCGCACCCCCGAAAAGGGTACCATAAAAAATCTACGCAGGAGACGGCGGCAAGGCCCGGTGTTTTGGAGACAGCACATCGGTTTTTCCCGCAGCCGCGGAAGGAATAACGAAATTGGCCGCCGAGAGGAACCGTCCGATTCCCCAAAAAGCGACTGCATTTTGATTGCAGTCCTCGCACGGAGCACTTCGCGATTCTATATTCGCACCAGCGTCCTCGCAGCGAGAATATATCGTAGCGTCGAAAACATAACGCTACAGTAAGAAATATGAATATCGTTCAAGGGACTGCCGCGTGAAATTTGGAACATCATTGCGAAATTGAATGAAAAAGTATTGACTTTTTATAATCTTTTTCATGATGTATCATTAACCTTTTAACTACGGCGGGACTAGCCTCGAAGCTATACCTCTATACGACAAGGTTTGACGTGGTCTGTGTATGATAAATATGTACCTATATTATAGTGCTTAGTTCTTAAAGTATGAATGGATGACTGTTTAGGCGTGTGGCTGGTGTTACGTTGCGACCGGGTGGCGGTATATTTGGGGAGAGCGTGACTGAAGGCAGGGTGATCTTGAGTGGATGACGATCGTACAAAGAAAGAATATTTAGAACCGAGCAACTGGACCGCGAAAATGACGTGATTGGGAAGGTGTGGACTTTTGAGAGTGCTAGCTGTGAGTGTAAGGGGCAGGGCGCAAGTGAAAAGGGATGAATGTGAAAGAAAGAAAGAGTGATTGGGAGTGAAGTTAAAAGTGTATGGAAGTTGAGCGGCAGGGTAGTATGGCAGTATGACGGAAGAGAGTACGACAGGATAAGCGAAGAGAGTATAGCGAGAGTCTAATGCGAGCGATCTATCGAAATATCTTCTTTTATTGTTAATCATTTAATTTTAATAAACTGTTTTTCTATATTTGTTAAACACGTGAGTTATTACGGTTCCCACACAGTCGCATCCTACATAAATGTAGCACCACGATTTGAAACTGATAGAATTTTTCAGTGTGCAATTACATTAAATTAGACTATAATGTGTACAGCCATCGATGCCAGAGAAAGATGATATTGTTGATGATATTGTTTTCACTATACAAAAGAAATTTGTCTTAAATTCATTTTCTTTTTAAAATAGTTATTACATTTCTATCGACATATATGGGTATATACCTAATATGGAACATTGTTCCGTTCCAAGACCGACGGAAATTCGAAGGCCTTCGACGACCATCGCCAACGCGGTTTATGGCACGAACGTGCGCAAATGGTTATTTTTGAGATTAAGGACTTTAGCTTACAATTAGCATGTTTTTAGTGTTAGAATATGTCTTGGCGAGAGAAAGCGAATTATTACTCAGAGTCGATGAGGATTCGAGGTTCGCTTCTTTCGCCTCTCAATAACCGTGGCCGTATCGTAAACCGGGAAGTCCTGAAGGGTAGTTCGACATGTGTTTGTAACGGTAAAGATACCAAACAGTCAACCATCTGGAAAAATTTCCGCAGCGTTGCCAAGGTTGGCACCCCCACAATCTTCGCAACACCCCTCCCCAAGGGAGCGCGCTGAGGGCGCAAGGAAGTGTGTCGGAACTCTTAGGCAGGCTCACTGATTGGTAATGTTAGAAATTAGACAAAACCAATCAGCGATCAACAACAAAAACCGAGACTTCGTGATCGACACAGCCGGTCGCGACAATCAGTTGCAAAACACACTTCAAACAGTTCTCAAACACACTACAAGCACCAGCTCCGATATCATTTGAAATACATAATTTTTCACCCGAACAACTGTGAGTGCCAGTTTATTCACCCAACCGAACCCGACTGGAATCAATTAAGTTCGATCCAGCCAGCGTCTGATTCACCGTCGCGATCCGCGTAAACGGGATTTACAACCCCGCGAAATTGTACGAACAATTGCGGTGCTAGGACGCTACAAACATATTGCACGTAATCATGGCTCTGCATAGCTGTGGCCGGCGAGCGATGATCGTGTGGCGCGAAAGTTCCGTGCACGCGCTCTTTACGGACATTTTCTTACCCTGTCCCAAAGAAAAATCGATATCACGCTTCCCGCGGAGGAGTTCCTCTTCAGAAATGTCTGCAGAATCCAATGGCGCATAACAAATTCGTGCTACTTTTCGTAGAAATGTAACAGAAGTGCATACGAAGTATGCGCATCTACCCTTTTTTAAACTTTGATCATCGTTTACAAACATTTAATGATACGCAAAATTCAAAATTTGTACAGCTACATGTTCAGGCAAGTTTCCTTTATTTTCTGCGACAAATTTTAACTGCCTAGCGTTTTTAGTTTTCACATAACACTTGGTTTTCTGAAAAATTCGACCGTTTTTACAAAAACCCAGTTTTTTCGAAAACTGGACGTGACCCAGCAATTTGGTTTTCGGATTCGTATTTAGGATAAGGAACTCTATAAGAATCACCTAGTGGTTATTATAAAAAGCAAAATAGGTTAAAATTTGTTCCACAGTGTTATATTTAACAGTACTTCAGCAGTGGGTATGACATGTTTCTAATGGTAAACTGTGAGTACTTGTCAAGCAGGTTTCAGTTATTTTTTTTTATATTCTTCCCCAATGAAATTGTTGTTAAATATACCATAATCGCTGTATTTTGTAGAATTGTCGTATCGAAGAAAATTTTCTAGGCTACAAAAATATTTTTGTGTATATTTTATATTAAAATAGTCTTATAATATTTTCAAAATGTTTATAAAACGTCTCGATGATTCAAATTAATCAATTTAAAATAAATGATTCATTAAATGGCATGAAATTTTCATTCTATTTTGTTCTACTTTAATTTGACATTTTAATTTGATATCAACAATTAATGGTTAAAATATAATCAATAATAGCAAATAATAAGGTAGAAAACATACAGAATCGGTGAAAGCATTCCTAACACTTTCATATCGTTTAAAATTGTTGAAGTAATCAGAGCATTACGGACGAACCTTCACCGAACAATCGATCAGTCCGAAATCGAACTTTATTGGTGTCTCTAGTCTTTGCTAACTCTACACCGTTTACAATTGTCATCGTTCGAAAGTGTCATAACAAATGGAACATGTTGGAATCTGTTAGTGTAAAATATTTTATACTTCTTCTTGTTTCTACAAGTACTGGAAAAGGAGTACCAAATCTTCGTCCAGGTAATTCACTCATATACATAATTTTCCTTCATATTAAGTTATTTGATTAAAAATTTTGCATTTCACTGAATAATCTCTCCTGTCCTTACTACGATACCGTTAAAATTCTTTTATTACATTTCTTTACATATCTATATATATGTAACAGCAATATTTGACGTGTTTAACACAATAACTGCCATAACATGTAAGATGCTTACTATTAAGTAAAAATATTTAATAACATAAGAAATAGACAATAATATACCGTAAGAACGATAATACCAAATAATTCATAATTTTTTTTATTCATCATCGCTATGAAAGATAACTGCTATGCAAAACGCTGAAGATTCTCATGACAGTAAGCGGTACTCTGGTACACTCTGCGTGTTACATATGGAAGTAAATGTACAATATATAACAGTAATTAAGGTCATACGAACATCGCACTTTTTGTGTTGCAATTGCACTATAAATTGCAAATACGCATACTTTAAGTACCCTACATCATCTGCAGTGGACTACCTGGCATGTAATTGAAAGAACTTAATGCGTAGCTATAATCGTATCGAAATTAGATTATTCTATTACGAATATTTTCCTTTCTTGTTTAAATTATATATTTGTAGTGCTCTAATGATAGGAATCAATTAGAAAAGTAAGTTAGCACATCTTTGTGTCAACGTTTTGTCGTCTGTTTTATTGTAGCAAAGGGTATAGCAGGACAAGGAGGTCAGAAGTGTCCTTAGACCGATTTTTCTCGGGAAAGTTTCGTTCGATAGCTTATCCGTAAAAGACATTGTTCGCCTATTTTCAGCCTCCTATCTCTACCAGAAGGGTAGTTATAGGGTAAATTCGAATTATCAGTTTTTGTCCCATTTTCCTTATTTAATGGTAAATAAAAATTGTGAACAAATTCGGAAACATAATAATATATATATTTACAATTTTTCACTTCAAAATACCAATCCATTTTTGTATTACAAATTAAAGCTAAATAGAATCGGTTACTATTTTTACATGTCCCTAATATCTGTTGATCCTTAACATAAAAATTCCTTTATTACATATTAGAAATATTAATAACAAAAAATGAAAACAATATTTTGTAACATCGAAATCATCGTTGAATGTTATTCTAGATTTTTGTTTTGATGTTAAAAAATTCTCATTGTACATTAATATACTTATTAAATGCTTAATCTCGAACCAAATTCTTGGATTATATAAGTTCTTTTTAATAGTTTTACAATACAAATTTTTTTAATTGTCGGACTGATATGAATGTCCGTACATTGTAAGATATTGGGTTCTGCCTGAATGACTTCTGATTCTTTGTGATGAAACACTTGGAACAATTAATGTCTCGTCATAAGGTAACATGTGGTACAAAATTTAGTTCGAGATTTTTTTAACTCATTTATTAAATATTAATCCTAAATAAGTTACTCTGACAAGAATAAAATTGTTATTTTTCAGAAAAATATGTAATTTTATTGTATCATTTGTATAATGATTTTTATTTTTTTTTACGATGATACGTGATATTACTTTCACACGATAATTAACGCGTGGTTAAAGTACTATAAAACAGTACACTCTGTGAAATTAGAAATAACAACAATATGGCTTAAACAATGATGTAATGCCGGATTTATTTAGATTTTGTGAAGAATTTAGTATGTCAACGGAGAGAACGAAGGAAACAGAATAATGTATACATATACACTAAACTGAATTTATCCACATTATCACAATATCTCAGTCTTTGGTGACGTCGATCGATTATTCATGGGTCCAAAACTTAATAGTTTCCGAGATGAAAATAGGTTTTGTTTAAAAACTTCTCCTACGGCTTCTCCTACTTAAAGGATATGCCATGTTCAACGTTGCGGTTCAGTAATCACCGATTACTCGTTTTTATTTCGGCAGCTGATACCAACTGCAATGCCAGCGAAACGTTGAGAAATCATTTTAGATACAACTCAAACTTGTAAACTTTAAACACTTATCAAAAGTGAATCTATTTTTAGTCGGTCAGGATTTACAACATAAAAACTTTCGAAAGAAATAAAAAGTCAAAGTCACTTGAAATGACTGTATATATTTTTACGTCCGGTTGTCGTCCGCGACATAGTTACGGAACAATAACAAGAAACTATTTATTTACAACTATATAACTAATACCTTAGTTTGTTATTTATAGATCAGCTTTTCGGGAGCACGTTACAACGCATCCGTTCGCTTTATTCAAACTATCTTCATATCACAAGGGTCGATTGATCCCTGCATAATACTATAGGGCCTTCTTCGATATATCGCAACAATATTTTTCTCCTCACGGTGTTTTAATTGATATCAAGGCTAATTTAACGACATGACAAGTTATAACTTTAACATAAATTGGAGTTTAAAAGAGGGCTACTGGAATACTGATATATTATTTTCACAAAATTGTAATTATAACAAGTAGGTACGTACCACTGATCCAAATAAACTAATTTACCATCATATCTCTTCCTTTTATTAACCCGAAATTTCTAATTTTAAATTATGTAAAAGTCATAGTTTGGAGGATCATTAAATATTAGCCTTGATATCAGTTACAACATGACGAGTACAAAAGTAGATACAGCGCCGTTTAAAAAAAAAGAAGATATCTGTGACTTTCAATGAAAAATAAATTTCTCCAGAATTTGTTATACTATACATTGTAGCCCACTAGAAACAGATTAATTTTTGTTCGAAATATTTTTCCCTCCTACTATTACGTATTAATTAGAAGTACACGGAAAGTTGTAGCGACAGTTACATAGCATTTGATTACTATATTGATGAATTCCGATATTTTACGATCAGTAACAGTGTTACATGATTAAGGATGAGTATCTTTTTAAGAGGAGTTCTTATGCGTTAAAATAAATGCATTTGGCAAAATCGTACTAGAAGTGTCATTTTTAACTTCTTAAATATTATATACTAATGGAATCTAGTGAATGAAGTTAGTAGAAACCCAAATAATGCGTGTATCGTGTAAAAGAACGATTAATCCTATTTATCTAACCCAGCAGATTTTCAACTATAGAGAATAGCTTTTTGTATTATATACATATATATTTCTGTGTACATTTATACCGCTCGCCAATATCAGTAATTAAGTATTATGTAGTGTTACGTTTCGTTTTAAATATATGTACAATACTTCATTCACTATATTACAGTATATAAACAGTATTCAAGATATTATACTAACACAATAATTTATTTTTTAATTAAGAAAAGTAATCTACGGTTGTATTTATATTCATTATATTATATTATATTATTCACAATGTCAAAAATGAATATGAGTTCGCTATTAAAAGTCCATAAAGTAATGACAAGTAAGATTAAAATTGAAGAGTGTAAGACTTCGTTTTATGGTACTAAATATTTTTACTCGATATTTGTTATACAAGTAAAGTATAACAATATTAGTTTTTCAAACCTTTTGCGATTTATTTTTTGTAACAGTATATATTTAAATACAGCTAAGCAATTAGTTGACAAGTACATAAACAAATACATATGCCCTACATAAAGAAAAGAAATAGTTAAATATTCAAGATTGATACCTTATTTTTTTCTATAATCTCGCATTTGTACTAATTTACTGCTCAAAGAAGGATTTAGTTTGTGAGGTAGATAAAATTATAAAATCCTTCTTTTAGATTAATTAATTATTCATAGAAATGTGAAAAATATTCCAGGTATACGAGATGATTTACAAGAAAAGTCAGATGATGATATCCTTGATGAATTCGCAATGAAAAAGCAACTTTTTCAGTGAGTACAATTACAAATTTTTAGTGTAATTTTTATAGAGGAAGACTGGGTATAGAAGTTTGTATGTATACATAGAATCATATTTTACATGATAGTAAAGTTAACTCAGATAATATATAAAATAAAATTAATTATACCCTACGTATATTTATCAATTTAGAGACATTTTCCTGGAACGACCAGCTGTAAATAAATTACAATTTGGATATGTTTGTGAAAATCCGATTCAATGGGAGCAAAGATTCGAAGAGAAGGATTTTCTGGAAAATCGGCATCGAGGAAAGGTAATGATATTAAAATTAAACACGTTACACATGACGAATCTGAAACAAGGAATTGTATTTTAACAGGTTAAGTGGGCAGACATTGGCGGCACTTACGGCGAACACTACTGGGACATAAACCATAGATAAATCATAGACACATTATAAATTTGCAAAAGTTACAAAGAACAAATCATCAAAATTCCTTTATTATATCATGAAGTAAATGTAACATATTGAAAACATCGTTTGAAGATCAAGTTTAAATAATAAAGGAAACAAATAAAACGTTTTCCTAAGATTTCCTATATTGTAGGATTTTTCGCGGTGAAGAAAATTGAGAACGCAAAATTCAAGATATAGAGATAAAAGGATTAGCAGGCTTTCAAAACTCGCGATACAACAATGGCAAGAGTTTATTAGTAAAAACAACAAAAGAAATAACCGCTGGATCGGTAACTCTCACGAAGAATCGCCTCTTCGTCGTATTTCCACTCGCTTTTAACTCTCACCCCCATTAACCCTTCCCATCCATAGTTCAAATTCACGCGGTCACGTATGTGAGTACACGCTGCCTTTTCACACTTCAGCCTCACGGTATTGTCACCTAATTTCAGACACTCTTCTTTACCACTCCTTCAGGTACTCGAGTTTTTCAAAATGCATATTCCAAATAAAACATAAAATGGTGTCGTGCCTATACTTCGATTCGGTACGCTATTCAAACATTATTAAGCGATTGATAGGTAACGATGTCATTTTTCGTTTTTCTTTGCTCAGCAAATTTAGTTAACCTCTTGCCTTATGATTTCTTTCACAACTGCTCTCGATAGAGCTCTTTTATTGCTTCTAATTTACTAGAAGAAGGAGAGCAATTCATGGTCATTCTATGTCTACGTTTACTTTAGAGAACTACGATTGATAATAGAAAAATAATATTTAATTCGAATTCAAAGGGATTAGATGACATTGTTGTTTGTTAAATTCTGTTTGAAACCTTCGCCACAAGTCTCATACAATGTGTAGGGCAAGAGGTTAACACTGGTATTAGCGCGCGATTAATGCGCTGGACTCAGCCATTTCCTTGTGGGATTCCTGTAGTGACTAATGAATTATCGGTGCTTCGCATTTGCAGTATTCTCTGAAATCATTTGATGTAAATGCTGTTCCGCGATCCGAAACAATCTTCCACCGTTTGTCAAATATCACTGACTGTTACGCAAAATGTTTACAACTTCAACGGTGGTAGCTGATCGTGCAGCATAAAGTCAGACGAATTTGCTGAATCCATCATCTATCACCAGGATATGTTTGGAATATTTACGCATAGATAGAAACGGGCCTAGATGATCAGTATGGTAAACATCAAGGAGGGAGTGCTGTCTTTTTTAATGGGCTTCAACCATCTCTCTTGTTTTCCTGTTCCCTTTCGGTTAAAATGCAGTTCAAGTAATTCTAGACAAACTTTTCTATTTTGAGACGCATATTACTATAATAATATTCTCGCTTCAACAGAGTTTCTGTTTTGTCTATTGCAGAGGGACCCTTATCATCGTGTATTCCTTAAACTACTGTATTGAATGGGCTACGACTAATTTGATACCATCAGCATTAGTTTCAAAGAGTACACAACTTCGCATCATATAGCCTCATATTATACCTCTCTTCCGCGACTAATGAAATAATTTCTGACAATTCGGCATGACAATTAGACACGCAAGGAGGGTGTAACAAGTAAGGGCATCGGCGTGTAGCATATTTTTCGCGAAATGATGCTGGATTTCATAATGAAACTCTTCTAATAACACTGTCCATCGTTCTACGCGTACAGGTCTTTTTCCTCTGTCGTGAATGCGAACATCTTATAGTCTAAAGTACTTTAATTACAGATTGCAAGATTAAGTATTACGCAGCTTACACTTAGTAGTTATGTGAGAGAGTTGGAATTATTTTAAGGTAAAGCTGCCAAATGAGTATACATGAGTTAATACATTTTTTTGCAAATTTACGTACGAAGAAAAGAATAGCGTCTTTCCCCTCACAGCCTGATCGGCGAGAGTTACCCTCTACACACTTACTTTCGCCTGTTTGTATTGAACACTGCATAAAGCTGCTCCCGTACTTACACAATCTGGGGCAGCAACTACAGTAGAAGTAGTAGGGGAATGCTGGTCGAGATTCACTATCTTAACCCATTCGAGACGGCGATTTTTTTCGAACACGGTCCCCAGGAGCGAAATTTTAAAATAAATAAAAACTCAATTTTCTTATTGTTGGTGAGTATGTTTATTTTGTTTTTCTATACTTTACAGATACTATTAATTCAAAAAAAGTCTCATCTCGACGACTACTTTACTCAGAATAACTGATAAATGCTGATTATTATTATTGCATGGGTTAAGGGCAGGCAGTTCGAAACTCCTGTTCTATATGGGGGAGAATAGGATAATCACGGTCAACTGACAATGATGGTCAGTATTATTATTACAAAGTGACACACCTGAAGTGTTCCAATTTTTCTTGTTTACGTCTTATTATACCGTTTACTACACGTATGCACGGTTGCCAATCGCTGCTCAACAACAAAGAAAAACAAGCTTTATCTATTTTTTTATAGCATAATTGATGTAATATTTTCTGTACAGAACATAAGAAGTTAGTACAAAATTTGAAATTTTCCTTACAATTTAACTTTAATTATTAATAGATATATTACAAGTAGGAAGGGCTATTTTTATATTTTATATAAATAGTTTTAGTCGCTTGCCCGTGACATGACCGTCATTATTTATTAGCGCGTTATAGACATACTCTTCTTTATTACAAAGAACTTTACGTGGTGAATAATAAGAACACGATTTAGAAAAATTGAGAAAACTCGATGAACTGCCGAAACTCTTTAGAAAGCAATTGAACCCATTGAAAATGATCACACGATCCGAACAGCTGGCCGATCAGTAAACATTCCTCTTTCACATTTATAGTCGATAATAAAAAGGCAAGACAATTTGGGGTCGATAAAGGCAGCATGTTACATTTCTAACTTCTTCTATAAAGAAAAAATATTTGCTAGAAAAAAAGATAAAATCAGAAAAAAATTAAGGAAAATCTTATAAAAAAAATCAAAATAGCAGGGAGAACAGTAAGAAAAATTAATCTTTTATCAAATTAATTATTATTAAAATTATCCAAATTATCAAAAGCAATGATAATAGCGGTATAAGCGAAATGGAAAATAAATTCCATATTTATTTCCAATTTGGTAATATTTTGACGTGATGAAATATGGTTCTGGTGCATCTCTTGAGACCCACAGTCCCACTTTGAATATTCCAGATGGAACTCACCTGAAAGATATGCAAGCGTAAAGTGTTACGGTCTTAAAATTATCATTGCTTACAAAGTGACTGCTATTACCCGCAGGTATGGGCAATGATGGTCAAAAACATGTTTCTTATTTTTAGAAATTTTCGTATTTAAATCAATGTGAAACTATTTTTTTGTATTGTACTATTGGAAATGGGTGATTAAATAATGAAACAGTATATATTTTACAATGTGACCTGATTATAACGACTTTGAAAAACACGTCTAATTCTAACAAGTTTTCGAATGCTGAAAGAAAAGTCTATTGACTTCGCATGACAAAATCCAGACACATCTGGTTGCCTTCTTATCACCTTTGCTTAGACTAAAGATATATGAACATTGGGCACTTTTGCTTTTGCTAGCTTAGCAGTAGTAATAATTTAACAGATATCAATAGATAAATAATTTAAGTTTATGAAACACTCACATAAATAAATATTTTACCTCATATTTTCATTTTATTACAGTAGTTACTTCCCTAATACCTACAATAGATATGTCTTGGCTTGCTTATCGATTGTCTTGTTGCCATCTTGCTTGTTTTTGTTTTATGTCTAATATGTATCTGTTCTTGTACAAGTTTGTTGCATTACTTATTTAGAGTAAAAGTGATACTACGCACGTCTGAGTAGATAAGAAGTAGTTTCCCCTGGAATTCATTTTCCATGCCTAGAGCTCCGAAGATGACTACGCATTCAGCAGAGAAGACAGAGAACGAGACATGAAGGCTGACACATTCGGTTTTTGGACAATTCTGGGCACAACTAAGCTGTAACCAGTTGCAAATCTACCACAATTTTTCGAACCATCTGTATATAGAACGATGGTGTGTATCAGCGATGGTGTTAAAGTCTATGTTAATTTCATTGTTGCTGGGTATTTTGTAAGCCAGCATAAAGGTTGCATTGTGCAGTCGTAAATAGGTAGAAATACTGTTCAGGGCAGATAGAGAATGTGTAGTTTTATAGCAAGTAGGTGTCTCGTTGGCCAGAATTCAGATAGGGTACAATGAAATGGTTTCGTTTGAGTGCAAAGTCTATGTGGTAATGAATCAAGTTTGCTGAGAAACTTCTCGAAGATGTCGTGTAAGAAGTGGGAGGGCAAGGCGGTTATCTTAGATAGATATTTTCTGTCAAGTTGGAGGGCACGCTACTTAAGTGTTGATAATTTGTGTTTAGTTAAGGTGGATATTGTATAGGACATTGCATAGTGTCGAATTTCCAACTCTTAGAACTAGTCTAGTTATGATTCTCTGTATATTTTCGAGTTTCAGAAAGAGAGTGTTCAGTAAGAGAGTATTCGGGTCAGCATCCAACCAGGTATCTCTAAGGAAGTGGATAATGTTTAATATCTTATTAGAGGAATTGCAGGGTTTTGTGAAATTGAGGTGGAAAAATTGCTAATCGACTTTGCCAAGAAATTTAACGGAGTGTGGGGTAGATGTGAGGATGAATGTGTACATGAGTTAGCCGTTGCAAGAATGCCTAGGTGCGTGTGTACATGAGAGTGTTCATTTGCCACAAATTCGACGATTCGAAAATCTTCCCAAATCATTTCTCCCCTTATAAAATCAGAAGTGAGATCGACTCGAAACAAGTGAACAAGTAAATTTTTTTACTGAAAGAATCTGAAGAATACGTCCGATAGCGCTTTATTCGGTAATCGGTTAATATTTCTGAAATGAAAGAATATAACGAAGTGTACAAGTGACCAAGGGAATGGGTGAGTACACAGTCGCGGAGGTCAATGAAATGTTGAGAAAGAAAAATCGGGCTATTCTAATGGAAGCAGATCCTGATAACTAGACAGAAGGAGAAGACCTCGTATCACGCGCTAGGATGGAAGACGGACGACGTTATCTAGAATTGCAAAATGCACGTTGGGGCAAACAACTCGCACGGCAGAAGCTGGAACTTGCAAAAAAGGAATGAGAATTATTAGTCGAAAAAATCGCTATTCTAGAACGAGAAAAGAACCTAATGAAACGCGAAGTAACTTTAGGCGGTCATTCACCGACGTCAGTTACATGCACGTGGAAGGATCCTGTTTCTAATGTTTCAGGATGGGGCATCAGATGCTCCATTGTCTGGGGAATGTCATGAGATTATTATTTTTCAAATAGACAATGCAAAAACGCGTCGGGTTCTGAATTTAGATATGCAGTTGGATACAAGAAGTACGATTAGCTGGATTAAGGAAAGACTTGTAGGAAAAATATCGATTCTTCTAGTTGACGCAGCTAAATTAAATTATATACGTGTTAGCTTGTATAATAGGATTGAAGAAGATGAGCCCATGTGTGGAGTGAAAGAAGGTATGTTCAGGTTATCTGTGTTATTATTAGCAGTTAGAATTAATTTTAAAGAATTTACAAGAGAGGGTATAAATAGTAGTACATCGCATCAGACTACTACCTTAATATCAAAGCGCCATCATATGGTTTTAGTTTTTAGTATATTCCATTTTGCCAAAGTGCAAACAACATAGTTTTTTTAAGCATTGAAAATATCGAATTTTATGCCAACAAAATGCAATTTGTGGGAAGCTTTACTTATTTTCTTCCATTTGAAGAAAAATGCTGTTGAAAGTCAACAATTGCTGTCGGAAGCTTATGGTGATGATTATACTATATTGATTTTAACATGTGCGTACTGGTTTCGATGCTTTAAAAGTGGGGATTGTGGTATGGAATTGGTAAAATCATTGGAAGTTGACTTATCAACTGTCGAAATACGTTTAAAAGCAATAGGAATAATTCAAAAGCAAGGAAATTAGGTGCGGTACGAATTGAAGCCAAGAGACATTGAAAAACGTTTTTCACGTGTGAACAGCTGCTCCACGGGCAAAGCAGAAAGGGCTTTTGCATCGCATCATGACTGATAATGAAAAGTGGTTATCGTAGGATAACTCCAAGCGTGAAAAGGTAAAATGCAAGCCCGGCCAACCATCAACATCAACGCCAAGGCCGAATATCCATGGCATCAAGCCTATGCTCTGTATTTGGTGGGATCAGGAGGGTGTAATGTACTACAAGTTGCTCGAACCTAATGAAACCATCACTGGTGAACGCTACTGACAACAATTGATGCAATTGAGCCAAGCATTGAAGGAGAAACCACAACAATATGCCAAAAGACACGACAAACTGATTTTTCAGCATGAGAATGCTCGACCACATATTGTAAAACCCGTTAAGGAAACGTTAGAAGTGCTTGGTTGGGATGTCCTACCCGTCGTATTTATTACATAATGCTCCTTCTGATTACCACCTGTTTCAATCATAGTCTGTTTAAACAGCGCTTTTACTCTTATGAATTCTTTATGAATATAAAAAAATGGATCGATTCGTGTACAGCTATGGGATGTACAATTTGTACAATTTGTAATCTCGAACGAATATAATATTAATCTGAACAAGTAAACATTTATATATATATATATTGTTGCAATACATCGAACTGACGAGGTTGCGATGTATCGAACTCGTCCCTCCAACACTCACGGTAGTCTTCGATCGAACGTGAACAAGAAAGGGCGTATCGAACTAAAGACTATATTATATAACATTTATATATAATTGTAAATAGAACTGTAAAAATAACGTTGAGTAGATAATTATGTCGCGGGCGAGCATCCCTGGACTCACCCAGCGCAACAATATATATACATTAAAAACCGGCGTTAATGTGCATTTTATTATTCTTTTTTGTTTTGCAATTAATTAGTATCAATATATTTATAATATTCTCAAACTATAAATCTAATAATTGTAATTAATAAAAACAATTAACCTAATCCTGTGTTTTTCTTTGATTTATATGCGTTTCTATAATGAAGAGCCAGGTGTACCAATACTTTTGTTCTTAACTGTATAAGAGAAACAGTTGTAAGAGTAAAATTAGAGGTTAGTCATATAACGGGTAAATTAATGACAGTTGACTGACAAAGAGTATGAGTGGCGTGACTTTATTAGAAAATGTAAAGAAATTGATGGATGTTCTTAAACAATAAAATCAAGGAGGGTGCGGGCGCGCGTGTGTGTGCAAGAGAGATGTGAGTGAAATGTACAAAATTGTGAGTAGCTTTTTGTTTTGAAGAAAGGAAACGCATGGTAGCATTCGTATGCACGACAGTATGAAAGTCCGAAATGCGTGATGGAGAAGTGTGACTTATAATCTCAAACTAGTATTATATTAATCCGAACAAATAAATATTCCTATATATTGCGAAATGCAACAACGGAGGCATAGGAAAGCCGACTGCCTTAACGAGGTACATGCACTCCCATGACAGGTACAGTACTCCCATGACAGTCGCACTGTCCGTCGGTCACCATAATTTCTCAGAAAGTCTCCGTCGTGCCACCTGAAGTCCTCTATAGCGATTTAACTCAGTACGGCCACCCCGCGTTCGTCCCTGTCACAGCAGATCCACGATACGCCGCAATACCGTCTACCTGCCGTCGTATGCTTTCCCGGACTCGTGCCAGTACACCTGAAATTCTTCGAACCCCCGTTAATTGGATTCTTTCTGTTGAATTATTACTAATGCTAAGCTAGCAAAAGCAAAAATGCCCAACGTTCATGTATCTTTAGTCTAAACAAAGGCGATAGAAAGGCAACCAGATGTGTCTGGATTTTGCCACGCAAAGTCAAGAGACTTTTCTCCAGGCAAGGCCATAAACAGCCTTGTAAAGAAAAGCGGACCTCAACTTACTTTTGGGTGTTCCGATTCATTCGCATTCGAGAATTTTAAAGAGCTAGATGTGTTTTTTCAAAGCCTATATAATAAAGTCACACTGTAAAATATATATTGTTTCATTATTCAATCACCCATTTCCAATACTTTCGTACCATAAACGTACCTGCCCCCGTTGACAACCAGACGTCGGCGTCCCATGACCCCGACACTCCAAAGGCGCCACCCACGGTTTCATGCGGTCAACGACCGTCTTCGCTCGGCGACTCCCTTCTCTGAGGTCTTCGACTTCATAACGATCGTTACCTAACACCGTGGTGACCCGAACCGGCCCTTGAACCGCATCTCCCGTCAGCTGATCCACAGTGCTCTCAATCATGATATCACTTCTTTTATCTTTTCTCGCAATGCATCCAGATCTATACGCCCAATCTCACCTTGCACCTCTTGCAAAAGCAAGGGTACAGTGCCTTACATCCAATTAAGGCTTCCAGAGGCATACCAATAACTTTATTGTGCATCGTATTGAGTGCACAATGCTCGAAATCCTTTCTTGCCGCCCTAACGACCATGGACGTAACTATTGTGCGATTGTATCTCTCGTACTGTCCATTTGCTCGAGGAGTAGCCACGGCATTCAACACGCCTCAAATTTCTTAATCCCTGCAAAGGGTTTGACATGCTCGAGCGGTAAAAGCCGTTCCTCTATCGCTAATTATGCAATGATGCAGTCCAAAAAGGTGCACTAAGTTCATAGGAACCTTTGTTGTCCGTTTAGCCTTCATGTCCTTCATTGCCTCTATAATGGTAAACGTCAAATCATTCACAATGACGAGCAGGTATCGGTTTCCCTTCTTGCTCCTCTCAAAGGGTCCCACATGGTCAACGCGGAGGGTGTGAACAGATATCGGTGTCTTCTTGATGGAGTATAATTCTCCCTGTTTCCGTACCCCGATCCGCTTGTAGTACGTGCAATTCAAGCACGCACTCGCGTATTTCTTCACGAACGCATTCATCCCTGCGAACCAATAGTTCTCGCGAATACGTTGAAGCGTCTTTTCGATTCCTAAGCGCCGACCTGATTATGATGAAACCTACAAATTTGGAAACGCGCTGCACGCGGTACCACCCATGGCGTTTGGCCCTCCTCCAAGCGTCTGTAGACTTTCCCTTTCTTAACACTATTCCTACCGCGACCAGTCAAATGACTGTTTTTAAAATTTCGATTAGAATTTTCTATAGACAACGTAATTGAATCGCCTTTATACTTCACGACTTTTCCTAAAATATATGTATAAAACATTTTTCAATATTCACTTCTTTTTTTATTGTTTATTTTCTGAGAAAAATTTGTAGTCCGTCTTACCTACCGCGACCGGTCATTTGACCGGTAGAACGATTTATATCTTTTTGTAATAATATTCTCTCAAAGACTCAATTCCGATACTATAAAGTCGTTACAAACGAAAGGTAATGAAGTTGTGGCATGATTTTAGCCAAAAAGTGTCTTTCAGGGACTGCTTTACGGTACTTCCAAGTGTTTACAGTTTTCGCTCGCCTATCGGCCTCGGTAAAATCGGTAAAATCTAAAT
The DNA here is from genome assembly GCF_051020985.1 of Nomia melanderi. NCBI lineage: Eukaryota > Metazoa > Arthropoda > Insecta > Hymenoptera > Halictidae > Nomia > Nomia melanderi. The sequence continues at coordinate 186,286 of NC_135007.1, read as the reverse complement.
GTCGGAGATGGCCTTTACAGGTATTTTTCAATATCCTAGATTTAGCCGGGATAAATGCACGGATTTTATATAAAGAATTCACGGGAGAAGAAATTTCGAGGCAAGAATTTTTATTTCAATTGGCAGAAGAACTTGCCATTGAATATCAAAAAGAACTAGAGTTAGGCAAAGAAAAGCAAGCAACACCCGTCACAAATACAAGTACAGGTTCATGCGAACGGAAACCATGCCAAATAAGATATTGCACAAACAATAAGACTAACAAAATCTATCTAAAATGTAAAAAGTACGTGTGTGGGAAATGTACAATCAACAAACCTATTTGTAAAAAATGCGGTAAAAACGAATAAAATGTAAATTATATAATTCTAAATAAAAGAAACTATATTTGTATACTGTCAAATTGGCTATTATCTTCATTCTATATTAAAAAATATAAGTTGTACTTAAGACCAGTCATTTGACTGGTCGCGGTAGGAATAGGTATACGTGGAGTGTCGGTAGGAATAGTGTTAAGAACATAGTATTTGAAATACTGGTTCGTTCCGTCGTTACGGACTTTATCCATCAAAACTGCCCGTATTTGTTCCAGTTGTTCGTTCTGCATCTGCGCCACCACGATCCAATCAGCCTCGGTGATGTCCATTGGGTATGCATCGATTGTCTGTACTGGGTTTTGACTCAGTGCATCGACATGTTGCATCGCTGAGCCCGGTCGGTACTCGATGTCAAATTCGTAGTCTTCGACTTCCAGCCGCTATCGTCCAATCCTTGGAATTAAGTTCGTTAATTTCTTCGTAAACGTCGCACGCAATGCATTGTAAACAGTGATGACGTAAAGCGTGTCCTGAGCATGTATACCCGAAAGTATCGCTACGCGAGTATAACGGAGTATAACGGAGATAGTTTGCAGCTCGTACGAGTAATACCTTTGCTGGTTTACTGCCGCACAGTGAAGTGTTCGCCTGATCTGGATGGCCAAAAATCCATTTTAAAAATTTTATTCAAACCGGAAAAATGTTGCTGCTTGAGATGGCTGAACATGTAAGGAACAATGTCCTACAAATTTTGTTTTCCTTAGAGCACTCGAAAAGTGTTGAACTATCCCCAAAGTTAGGCATTTTTCGACTACAGATTTTACTCTTGAAATTTCTCGTAATATTTTCCATATGTTTTGGGAAAGTTGTATGAATTTTTCTTCACTATCAAAGTTTTCAAGTAAGTATATACTCTGCCTTTAAAAGTTTATTACATTTTTACTTTGAATCTTCATGTAAATGTCCACATTTTAACATAAATAATATATCATGGGTACTTCATACAATTTTGCAACTTGACGAATGATTTTGTTATAGTCCAGGATGCGCCCCGGCGTCCTTTCAAGCACAGTTGTATTTAGTAAGAGTGTATTTACAGTGTTTCGAAAAGTTACTCTCTAAGGTCATGAAGTTTAATACTTGTGATTCTTTAATTTTGCTTACTAGTATAGAAAATTTGCAGAAAATCAATAAATTAAATAATTATGTATTATTTATCATGTATTATTATGTGTTATATATTGTATTATTGTATATTATATCGTGTAACATTCGATATATAAATATATATTTCTTTATATAATTATATAAAATTATTGTGGGAATGGATGTGTTTAAATGTGTGTAAAATAGATGAATGACGCGACTGTGTATGTGAGCGCGTTTTGAATGAATGTTCAAAGCATTGGAATATTCTAGACTATATTGATTTTCTCTACATTGATTTTTATGTTAATAATGTTCGTTTTTTATGAATCTAGAATATTCCAAATATATGTGAAGTTAATGCATGGTAATGAAAAAATGTTCTAGAAAGTGTGCGAGTGAGACAAGAGCATCTGAGTGTATAAATAGTGTGTGCGTTGTTTGATTTTGTTCTTATTTTATTGTGAGTTGTCATGAAATAATTATACTGTTTCAAATAAAATTCTCTTTCTCCTACATTATATACATGTATAAATTTATTTAATATTCTAACTTAATTTATATAAATTGAAATTATTAATAATTGTATATTATTATATTACATTCTCATATTTTTTTGTAAAAAATCGATAGAAATCCGTGTTTAATTTTGGCAACCCAGGTCGGGCAAATACCACGTTGTGCGATGGTGCGCATTGTGCTTTACCCGGGCCATCCTCCGGCGGGGGATCTCCCTTAGGAGAATCTCGGACATGAGTGCTCCTAAGAAAGGGTCTGCTTCCACTCTCCTCTCCGCAAGACCCGGCGTTCTTGAGCCTACCCTGTGCTCAGCCGCAGCATGTGACCTGTTGTATCCTATGCATTACCACAGACGTGACGTGACGCAGCCGGTTCTTTCCCGATCAACGATTGTTTCCTCGAAACAACCACGCCCGGAGAGAACCTGCGTCATACGGTAAGTCATGCAACCTCACCTCCTGCCCAACCGTTCCCCTAAAATAGACGACAGAAGAGGGTCACGACGACAGGTCTGCCAGAGTTCATTGTTGCTGTTCGGCTGTTTATCGCACGGCAAGGACTCTGCATCTAAATGTACTCCGACAATGGTAAAAACATTGTATCCACTGATGAACTATAAGGAGCTTCAAAAACTCCTTCACTCAGAAGACTATCAAGAAAAGGTCATTACTTCCTTAGCCGAAAGGTTAATATATTGGCATTTCACCACCATAAATCCTTCACCTCGGCAGACTTTGAGAAGCCGCAGTGAAATCATTCAGCATCATCTTAAGCGCATTGTAAATACCGTAACCTTCACTCTTGGAGATATTAATACACTCATCATTGAAATGGAAGATTTCCAACTGCTCACACCTATATCCACCGATCCAAAGGATTTCCTCGTCACAGGAACGTCAAAAACCCCATGCCATTGTCCAACCAACGTACAGACCACGACACATAAACGCGATTTAGTCTTGTATTTAGGCGTAAGGACTTATCGATGTATCTCACAGTTTATAAGCGTGACTTCGTGTAATCTAAGTTGTGCATAACTATACATATACATTCCCATAGCTGATCGAAAATATCTCTCACCGGAGGGAAGATGTTGCGTCATGGAACAGTGTGTATTCAACAGGTACGCGTCGCATCCGAAATCTCTGAAACGTTTCGTACACTGTAATGTTTTATACATGTATCGTCTCGAGAAAGAATTTTCCTTTCCAGTGCTCGCAAGGGACATCGATTGCGAATACAGTTCGCTGACAATACGGCCTCTACTCGAAACGATGGAGACAAGCCTGCCTGCGTAAGTACTTAAACATTTCGTCGTATTATAGTAACATTCGATTTTTCTTTCCGGCTACCTCGTTCTGTTGCGGATGGTGCGCTACCGTTTATCTTCATTTTATCCTGCGATCTTTTAAAAATCTATGAAAACGCATATTCACGCATTATTTTCCGTTATCCGATTACAGACTTCTGATTTTACAACCCGTTTGTTTCTCTACGTACATTTTACAATCTTTAAAAATATCGAATAGCTCGCCTTTCAACTTTATGAAACGTATTTCGAACCATGTGGAACAATCGTCTCTGAACATAACAAAGTGTTTGTTACCGCCGTTCGGTGATGTTCGCATTAGACTGCCTATGGCGCTGTATACAATGTCTAACAAACACGCTACATGCTCGGACCTTGTTAGAAAAGAGGATTTGTTCAGCTTAACCCTCATGCAATTTTTGTAGAGTAACGATTTCTTAAAGTCTCTGACATTATTACTAGATATAATCCCGCTGCACCTCATCTGAAGGAGATTCGCTTGCTTAAGGTGACCCAAGCACCTGTGCCACACGTTGAGTGCGTCGATCTTTCCTCGTCCCTCCGAGCTTTTCCGATGTCTACTCAATGAAACCAGAAAAAGTCTTTTCTCCCACTCTACTTTACCCCTTCCACTACTCTATTCCTCATTAGCGAGCATCCTCCAACAACCCCGGCAACTACCACAGAACGCTACGATGACGCTATGGAGAGGGTTAGTCTATTCCCCTCAACTTCCCTGACGTAGCACAACCCATTTCTGCGATCGGTGATCAGCTTATCGTTGCCTTATCCGTCAATGACTTTCGGTCGATCGTTCAGAAAAGTTACTTTATAACCGCGATCGGTAATTCTTCCGACTGATAACACTATGGAACAAATTTGAACTGTTTTTGTGTTTTGCAATAACCACTAGGTGATCCTTATAGATCTCCTTACCGTAAATACGAATTCGAAAACCAAATTGCTGGTTGACGTCCAGTTTTCGAAAAAAATGGGTTTTTGTAAAACCGGTCGAATTTTTTAGAGAAACAAGTGTTACATGAAAACTAAAAATGATAGGCAGTTAAAATTTCTTGTAAAAAATAGAGGAGAGTTGCCCGAATATGTAGCTATACAAATTCTGAATATTTCGTGTCATTAAATGTTTGTAAATGACGATCAAAGTTTAAAAAAGGGTAGAAGCGCGTACTTTGTACGCATTTCTGTTACATTTCTACGAAAAGTGGGTTGCCTAGCACGAATTTGCTATTCACCATTGGATTCTGCAGACATTGCTGAAGAGAAACCCCCACGCGGGAAGCGTGAGATCGGTTTTTCTTTCGGACAGGTTAAGAAAATCTCCGTGAAGAGCGCGTGCACAGAACTTTGGCGCCACACGGCACTCGCTCGCCGGCCACAGCTATTCAGGGTCGTAACTACGTGCTGTATAGACCTGGACAGCGGTCACTCCTTATATGTATATATAATGCCTAATTTTTTAATACATTTTTATAATAATTATGAGAAAGCTTTTCACGATCGTTTACTCGTCGCCGGTTGTCGCGGATAGCGCTGAGGTGCTTTGAGACTCACCTTATGACATCGGTAATATCTTGGAATGGGTTTTTCGTGATCAGTACTGTCTTTAACTTTCGCTTCTGGATTCTTTCCGCAATTTACGTTCGCGCGTTTCCCAACAATCTTCGCGTTCAGCACAGTCTTCCGTGTTTCGTCTTTACACGCGTCGCTTTCTTCTATCACTTTGATTCGCAGGATCTCCGGCGAAGGTAATTCATTCTGAAACTCAATCGCGCATCGACAGTTTTTAAAACTGTATGGCAGAATATAGAATATCAAAATCGCTAATAAACCTCTTCCATAAACATCCATAACACCATCAAAAGGCTCCCCAACAATAAAGTCCCAGGAGCAGGTAATCTCGCAATCAGCAAACTTAACAATCACCCGAAAAAGACACTTGTACAGCTATACTATATTTATAATAGCTGCCTAAAATTAGCATACTTCTAAAAAATCTGGAAAACAGTAAAAGTTATACTAATGAAAAACCTGAGAAGCCAAAAACCCTACCCACCATCTAGAGATCAATCAATCTTCTAAGCATCCTAATATGTTTGTTGAAGCTTCTCCTATGCACACCTCACAGGGCACTCAATACACAAACAACCACACAAGTCAATTAAAATTATAATATAACCTCTCAAGTTTTGGGCAGGTATAAGGACCCCGTCCAGCAGGCGTTGCAATACCACTACTTAAGGGAAATCTAAAAAAAACGGCGCCTGGTCGGCGACGAGAAGACTTGTACCCCGATACAAACCATACCTAAACAAAGACGTTTATTGATCTAAATACTTTATTTTAGTTTAATTCGGGGTAAGATCAGATACATAATAATATTTACGCCATATGTTAATATAAAGTACGCCGTGTGTTTTACTCTTTTTGTGCAAAATTTGGTTGAAGTCAATAACATCGTTGACGTGACTGTGAAAATTCATTTCAACAAGAAGAATTCTTCAAAATTTTTTTAAGCTTTGCTTTATTTCATACATTTCTATATTGACTACAGATAGATATTAGAACTGTTGACTTATTTATGGAACTGACTAATTTCGTTAATTTCCAGTTGACATTTAAATAAGCTGATCTTGTCGGAGAAGTTGCATCGATCCACAGGAATCGCTAATATCAATATTTTATAACTTATATAATATTTAAAAAATTGTTTATGTCCTTTGCAATAGACTTTATTAAAGCATTGTACAGAAGAACAAACTGTTTCTGTTATGTTTCTTGCTTATTTATTGATATTATACAATGTTCAAATGTACGTGTAGCTTGAATAAAAAACAAAGCGCAACGAATTCCGCATTTAAAATGTTATGGAGTTTTGGAAAAACTGGACTGCTGCAGTTGTTTTCGATTATCACGATTCAGAGATGGATGCAGTTGCATATTTATTTATTTACTAACTATGAATTGTTACAAGTTTTTAATAAAGTGTTTATGAACTTGTTGCTTAATATATTAGTCTTATATTCACCTATAGAGTATAAATACTTTTTATAATACTACCGTAATATAATCGGTGATTTATCTGTTTTTGTTACCTTCCCGACCCTTCTGGAAATCGTTTATTCTTCCTCATTGAAATTCATAAATGTTTCAGAATTCACTACTGGCATAAACTGGAGGAGTTGTGGTGTTATGCACTTCTAAACGGTGTCAATACAGTTACACGAAAAACTAATATAAAATATGATCAGTGTCGATTATATGCTAACGTTAATACGGTTGACAGACAAAAGATTGATAAGAATAATTATAGTCCTAAAAGTTGAATCAAACATAAACTTACACATAAGTAAAATTCAACATCACAGCTCCAACCAACTTGCTTATTGCGTGTCAAAATGGTAGGAATTCTACCATTTCATTAAGTTAATATAGGTATTGCACAGTTCTGACGAGATGGCAGGCCATTCGCCAACAAGATGAAAAGTCTGACAATGAGCAGCAAGACGACTCTTCCACTCACAATGTTCGGGCCGCCTCGGACTTCGACGCGTGGTCGGTATTTGACGGCGTGGCAGTAACAAAGGACAGAAGCGAGACTAAATACAACGAAGAGAGATCTAACGATGGAGATCAAAGTCCATAGTACTGTCGTCAAATCACGCAAGGCGAAGTTGGTTCAAACAAACTTTTATTCTATGTTGGTTGAATGTTACAGTAATGCTTACAGGCGGGTATAGTACTGGCAAAGTGATGATAGAATACTGTTTTGGTGTTGTTTGGAGAAAAAGGTTTGGGACTAAGGTTGATTTGGAACCGATAGCGGATGACGAAGGGAGAAATAGGTCGACAGTATTTACCGTTAACTTCGTTCTCTATCGTCACATCTCACTTCGCCGCGCTCAGCCTCGCCTCCGTCCTTTGTTACTGCCGCCCGCCAATAACAGTTGTAGTCGAAGATCCGAACGCTATACGTGAAAGAGTCATCTTGTCGCTCAGACTTTTCCGCCCGTGGGTAGCCTGCCATCTCGTCAGAGCTGCACAATACATATTCTGTCCTGTAACCACGTTTCGTCACATGCCTTTCAACTGAAGGTGCATGTACGGTAAGAAGACACATCCACTCGCGTTTTGTTATTGACTGACTTGTGTAAACGAAAGTCGCAAATGAAACAGAATATGACAGAGTGTGGTAGAAATAAAAAATTGACGCTGATATTAATTCCCCATCGTTTCATCTCACTTTGTCGTATTCTGCTTCGCTTGCGCTCTTCGTTTACGCGGATCAGCCAATAACAAAAGTGCCCAAAACTGAGACTTCAACGTTCATTGCGAGTGGGCGTGTTCCCTTGCTGCACCTTCCCCTTCAGTTTGATGGACAAGTTATCAAAACTCGTTGAAAGACAGTATGTATGTAGCTAATAGTGTTCTAACTCTGAAATGAATCAATTAAGCGAACACTACCAATGTAATTTAGAATACAAAAAGAATACATATCTGTTTTATAAATTTCATTATAGAAAAAATACCAAATAAGCAACAGTTAAGAAATTTAAAGAATTTCAATATACTCAAAACCCGACTTATGTCCTTCCGATTCATGTTTCTTGATACTTACCTTTGTCGTGATAAGCATCATCACATACCCCTTTTATCTTATTTAGGGATGGTCAAGAGGAGGCCTTTTCCGAGGCTGCATTCCAATCTTCCGCCTTTTCTCCGAAACAAAAACAACTTCCCGTGCATGCACCTAAATTATGTATCCTGAAAATCCCTTTTTCCTTTTAACTGTCCAGTTTTCCTTTTGGATGCCAAATTTATGCATCCGGTGACAAAATTCACCTTTTCCAAAAACTCGGGGACTGCCGCGATGGAATTCCAAGATTACCACGCTACGCCCCCACCAAATCGCTGCAGCCCTTAGTTCTCCCAAAATCCCTTTCCTCCACTCCTTTACAAAATCCTTTAAATACGGAGGAAAAACGGAAGGGAAGACTCAGTTTTTTTAGAAGAGCGACTTTGCGACGTTTATACTAAAACACTTGTACTCAGTTCAACTAAATAAAAAACTAGTGTTACCAATCCAGTGAAACTTCCTCCCTTGAAACACACTCTCAGAGTCACCTCGACGACACCTTGTATTCACTCCCAACACAATCGGAATTTGTTAAAATGATCAGATTCAATTTATTCTCATTCTAATAGCTATGTATTATATTATACTAAACACATTTGAATTATTGTACGGAACATTTCGGGTCGCAAAGGATTAATTATGAATACACGCTGAATTCGATTAATAAAGCCAAATTTGACTAATAAATGAATAAATATTAAATATTGTTATTAAATATTTATACAGAAAGGGTTACATTACATAGCATATAATAAATAATAATAATACAGTAGATAATAATATATGATTAGATAATAATTATATAATATCGAATGGGTTAACGAATATTAATTATACGAGCATATGGCCACGCCCAGGCGTTTGAGCGTTTCATATCACGCTTTAGAAACAATTCTCTAAAACAAAGGCCAACATATGCGGAAAGAATTTATTATGCATAATAAACATAAACCTTTACCAAATATAATAGAGCTTGAAAGAGAGCCGATTTCACAGGACAGAATGATAAAATCATTCGTTAAGTATTACAATTTTAAGAAATATCATTGATTATAAATCACGTATAAATATAAATAATAACACAAAGATACATAATAAAAGAGTCACATACTATCAGAAGTATAGTATATACTTAACCGCTTGAGTATCAGAGGTGTTTAAAAAAACACGGTCGAAAAAAGCCGAACAGCACAATAGTGCTTTCAGAATGGGATGCGAAAAGATCCACGCGGCGCGATAGCGCTCCTTTTATTCTGTTGTCGAGAAAAGCCAAGCAGCGCGACAGCGCTTGTCTTAGTCTATGTTGATACTATTATATATATTTTTTTGATTTTTATTAATTTATTACTTTATTAATTTATAATAGGTGACAACGAAATACAAAATGTATTACTTGGATTACTTATATACAACAAATTAGCCGAGAAACTTTCATTTTAAAACAAAGTATACACAATTTCTGTGAAACGCACACAAATGTTTCGAAGAATTGGAAGAACAAATCGCGCGTAACGAAAACTCCGAACTTTCAACAAAGCATACGAGTTCATGAGTGCCCGGATGAAAATAAAATAATTGGTACTTACCTTATTCCTCACAAATTTAATTATCTTCGGGAAGAAAAATTTTACAGCTTAGGCAAAGTTGGTTTGCCGCCTAAAACGGCCAAATCAACCAATGTGCGTTGGATTGCGTTTCTGCGCGCGCACAGTGCGGCCAAACGTCCGTTTTCTGGACAAAACTCAGTGACTTAAAAGGTACGAGTGATACAAAGAAATGCTTCAGATAAAAGTTGTAAGGTATAGAGCTAAACATACGGTGGTTACACTTGTTTACATTATGGGGATATTATGAAGCTTTTTCAATGATGATGGATACTTTGTGTTTCAATTCCAACGTTATATAAAGAAACGGAATTTATTTGCAGAAAATTTGCATTTTTGAAATGAAAATCATTTTGTATAGCGGGGACTACTTAGCAATAGACTGGTAACCTTCAATTTTCGTTATGTGAGTAGTCGACTTTTCGAGTTTTGTCCATAGGCAGTCGCATTGTGCAGCGGTGAGTTGTTTATGTCTACTGAATCCCGGGGACATGGAGGCCAGCTACTGTTTGCTGGGAGGATCGCGAGGTAGAGCGTGCGACTGAGTCTCCGTGCCTCTGTGCACTTTTAGTTTGGCAGAGCTCGGCATGGACGTGATGTGCCAGCTGTACATATATTCGTTATTCGCAGATTTTTCCGAGGATTGAGGAGATATAAAGTTAGAATAAATAAAAAACAAACAAGAGAAATGGGGTATATTATATATGTAACGAACCACCCATTGAACAGTGTAATTTCAGCCCTTTCGTCAGACGAAAATATAATAAACATAATCACAGCTGTGAAATATGAATTGATTTATTCTTCTTTGGTATTATTTTCTGATTATCCAATGTTTAGAAGTATTCTCACGAATAACGTATTGCTTCCCATTTTGTAATTGACAAAACTTATTTGGACCGACTGGCAAACGTGCTACAATATTCTTGAAGTGATAAGGCTTAAGGTTTAAATCCGAATCTTGGAACGAAAGCGAAGTAAGTTTTAGAAAGAAAACAAAATATACATAAATCAAGAAATTAGTTAAACAATAATAACCATCTGACCAGGTTCTGAATAATTTGTATACGAGTATATACAAATTGGAAATTAAAATTAGCAATGCAGTGTAAACGATGCGTTTTTACTTTGTAATATACAACGTAAAATCTTGTAAGCTTAAAAACATTTAAACGAAGTGGGAATTATCCTAATAATGGTCGTAACGCAGAGATAGGTCTGTCGAAACAGGAAAGGATACTCACTCGATTTGCACAGGGAATATTGGGGAAAAAGGAAAAACTGATTTGATTTTAAATAACTTTATTTCTAGTACCATTATAGTTATTAAAAAATGAGAGAACATCCATGATCGTTCAATCACTCGTTATTCGATTTCTCACTCAATGATTACATAATTAAGGTATTAAGAAAGCAACCCAGACACTTTTCCGAAATAAAGAAGAAAAAATTAAACATCTTAATATAAACATATATTAAATTCATACAATTAATTAATATACATATGCATTTATATATGTATTTTTGTTTAATATATGTATATGTATATATATATACATTATGTACACATACATAATTTTTGTTTAATATATGTATATATATATATATGTATATGTATATACATATAACGTATATATTAATTGATACAATTAATGTCTACAGAATCAGATTAAAAATAAATAATAAATGAAGAAAACACGGTAATTCATCTCCAGACTTCTCACAGGTGTGTAATATTTAATACCTCTTTAATGAATTAACTAATTAATTAACTCGCTTATTGGTACGGTTCTACAATAATCAATCAATACCGTCGCAGTGATTATCTAAAAATCCTGAAGAAGTGTACACAATCGGGTAATATGTATTTTATTTGGTTAGAAGAGTTAGCATTTAAGGGAAAAAATGTTAAAAACTTCTCAGGGTGATCAAAGAATAATGGTGCAAGAGGCAATACAGAAATCTTTGAGTAGAAAATAAGACGATTTTCTAAACTAATCTGTAATACTACTTATGCGTGTTGTGTATTATCTACCGATAAGATTCTGTTGTAGAAGATTCATGTACACAGTATACGATACGTTGAACATTTTGCTTCGTATTTCTTCTTGTTTTGTTTTAACTTTGGAATACCACGATTACCTTGGCAGTAATATTATCAAATTCGAGATCAGTTAATAGTACATATTCCGAATTTCTCAGTTACATCTCCCGTTGAAAGTTCATAGCGTTGCAGTGCTTTCTTGTTTCGTGTTTCCATTTCGAGTCCGTCAATACACAAAGTCAGCAGTATTTTGCCGTACTTCTCGAAACTTGTGTAGCATAGAAGCTTTCCAAAACTAAACCGAACGAAGTGATCACGGTGATACTTATCACGGTGAAATAAATATAATATCTTTCTCGGGTAAAATAATTTTAAATCGCCGAGTAAAAGAAACTCTCTTTTCCTCCTATTTGTAAACGACACTATGCGTTTTTTCCAAAGAAAAGGCGTCGGTGTATTTAGGTTTCTACAATTATGGCCTATTGATTATTCCACTTCTGAGTTAGTAAAATTAATAATGACATCTTCTACCCTAATCGCAAGCTAGTACCGGTGGAAGGATGCACGCATGTTTTGTATAGCGGCTACTACTTCGTTTTACCGACAATATATATCGTTATTCTTATTCTTTTCCGATGAAAAGACATATACATATCGCATAAAATTCAAGTCTCTTAACAAATTCGATACTCGTAAATAAACTGGTACACGGTGTGTTTTTTCAGCGATTCGCCCAGCAAACATGAACAAGTGCACAAGAGCTTCAAAGCTAAAGAATCAAGTTTGTTAAGAATTAAATATCACGAAATACGTCGTTTGATTTGCACTTTAAAAATTTGACTTCTAAATATAATATATCTACTCGAATGTTTAGAATTCAATCTTTTTACATTGAAATTATATCATATTCAGTTCTTGTTCAATGATTTTACCTTACAATTCGATCGGCCCGGAGGAAAGAATACTCGAAAAGAGAATAAAGTAATCGTTTTACTTTCGACTCAACAGTTTTTTTTAGTTTAGCAGCCGAAACATTCGTTTCGAGGTATAAGCGATCATTAAACTTGTTTCATCCCTCTCGACGAAGGAATACCGTGCTTAAAAGTAATATTCCTTTACTTCTAGAAAGGCCGCGATTCTCTTGTACTATAATCTTTAAAACACCCTGCATTTGTGTGGAAATAATATGTACATACGCGGTGGTGTACAGAGATTTACGTGACTTTGCACGCATCTATGTACGCTAACGCGTAAGTACACGCATATGTTCGCGCGCGTACATATGCATGCATATATATTTCTATACACATATGTATATACGTATACACGTGTACGGAGTGCGTAATAAGATTGAAAGTACGATATGTCAGATTCCCGGATTTCAATTATACCAATTTTTCGACAGGATCAATTTCTTCAAAGTAAATTTAACGTTCGTTAATTTCGACTGCACGACCAGCCAGGCTTGGTCTCGTTATTCGCACGTAAAGAGGAAGATTCGCCTTGAAAACGATTCGTTATTCGCAAACGTCGTGTCACATCGAAATAAAAAGGTATATAGAGTTATTTTCTTGTTGTACTTTTTTCCGAACACACTGTGTGCACTAGGACGCGTGTAGCATAGAAAACTGAATACGAGAACACTTCCAAGTGTAGAACGGAACGGTACCGAGAAATAATCTACTCATTCTTATTCCTCCTGAGTGGACCAACCTAATGTTTAGGAAAAAACTTTGTTACATATAGGATGCTTAATAAGAATGGCGCCTATAACATACATTAAACTGTACCCGCATGCAGCTTGAAATCACTGTTGAATCAGTGATTCGGTTTTATGCTGTTCAGCTTATCCTCTGTTTCTCCCCCTTTGCTTTCAGTTTTACGTTTCCCCATAGCGCAGAAATCTCATAATGAAACCGAAGATATAATTGGCGCGTTCGTACGAGCGATTCGAGTGAAAACTAAAAACCAAAAACAAAAGAAGAAAGGAATAATATTTCGGAAAATCATCTTATTTACAGTAGAGAAATCGTGACTGCGCTCTTGTACTATAATTTATGAGACACCCTGTACAAGTTGAATCGTTAACAAGCATATTTAAATACGTACACACCATACAAGTGTGGAACGCAAGAAAAATTCTTGTACATCACAATCGACACACATACAGAGACGCAGGTAGAAAATGGGACAGGTTCACCGTGCATACGCTTTTGTGGGTACCCTTCTTCAAGTACAAAAAGTCGAGGCGTTTGAAAATTTTGTTTTTTTTTCGGTTTTTTCCTTTCAAATAAACCCGGCGCATCGTTTAAACCATAATTTTCTATAGTAATGATTTATACCCTAAAACAGCTATATATTCAATATTTATTATCACAACAAATATCTTTCCGCTAGCTCAAGAAAGCTCTCCGCCCTTCGATTCGTTTTGATATCGAATGTCTCGTTTACTATGACTATCTTCATACATCTCCATTACTTTCGAACAGGAATAAAGATATAGGAAATCATTTATTTTCAGGAGGTACGTTTCGTTTTAAGATTAAAATATTACTCATTTAAGCTCGAGTATATGTATTCAATGTTTCAAGGTGTTCGATGCTTCTTGTGCCAGAGAATCATCACACGTTCCATCGATACCGAACTCTCTCGGGATAATCTGCTTAAGGAAGAGTTCGGTCAATTACACCGCATAAACTTTCAATCACCGACAGTGCCAGTAAGTACAGTAAGCAGTTCCCTCGCGCGCCCGTCGTCACGCAACAAATCGGATAAACCAAAACCATGCGAACAACAATCAGTCAATGTCGGATCAGTAATCGGTTAACAATATTCGTATCTGGGGAACAGAGATTCAATAATAATGTCTTTAATAATGTCTTAAAACTGATAAACTTGTATAAATCGGGTAATCTATATATATATATAATTTTATATATATATATATATTTATATAATTTTCGAATTTATACAATAGCGATTATAAAATTGAGTTTCTCGAACATAATAATAGTCGGGGCAATATTACTACAGCTATAAAATATCGGTATTTATGTATGTATAAATAAAAGTTAAAATACGTAACACAAGGTTTCTATTGAACGACAAGTACCGTTAATGGGCCGATAAAAGAGAGGATTCTTCCAATTTATCATGAACATTTACGCGCTGAGTACTCAATACTGTTATTCAATGACCAGCAGCATTACCCTCTTGGAGAAAATTCAATGAAAAGTTGTCCGATAAACGGAAAAACCAATTGATGGAAAACCTCGTAAGCTTTCCTCGTTTTCACCTATAAATTATATTTCGAAACAAGTAACGCTAAACTGAAACAACGTTATTAGAACACAATTAAACGGTCCAACAAAATATACAAACTGTCTTCTTTTCAGCAGTAATTTTATTTATTACCATACTAACTCCGAAAGAATCTCTTCTTTATGTACTGTTCAATCAATCAAGTCTTATCGCTTATGGCTGATCAAGTTATGAGGACGTTTCGTGTTGGCGAAACGTTTTCTAATTAGAAAAGAGTAATTCTTCTTCAGTTGCGGGAATTATTAATACAGTATATTCCTATCCTATCATAGCACTAAACAGCTCCGAACTACTGACGCAATTAGAAATAGAAAGAACGGCAACGGTTCATTCAATAACCATTTAACCGAGAGACCGTAGTAATCTACGATAATGCTTATCGATAGGTGGTAATCCAAAGATGGTTCAGAATATTTGCGTGATGATTAGAAGTTAGCAACGTACATACGTCCGTGCTTACGTGCGGTATGACAATCTAAAGAAAAGCATTATTGCAAAAATAATTAGGCAATACATGGCTATAGGACATAAACCTGATATCACCAGAATCAGGATGATAAGCCGTTATGCAACTGGTGGTATAACTGCGGACTTTTTTTATGAAAGCATTGATAACATCATCAGGACAGAGCAACTAACATATGCTGCATTGAAATTAAAGAAAATGGAAGCAGAGACTGCTAGCAAATCAGTCATTGATGCCCCAATTTTCTCAGATCAATGGCAATGAAACATAAGCCAAGATGCTGACATGATTGAAGAAATAATAAGAGAAGGATATGAGCCTTTCAATATATTATATGACTGCCAACCAAGAGACTGTATTAGCACAGTGATCAAGAAAACAAAGAACACAGTTAAAAAGCATGTACAATGGGCTGAGCCTCTGGTTCAATCACAAGAAACAATATGGCCAAAAGAGTTAATAACTGTAAGAGAACTTATTAACAGGCATGCAACATATTTCAATTCTTCAATGACATTTGATACAACCATGAGATACCCTACTAGGTGCATGTGCACACAAACAGTATCAAGTGGCATAGCTGATGGCGATTATTTGGCTGTACTTTTTGAGTTTAAGTTGTTCCAATGTTCTAATTGTGGAGTGGTGTTTGAGGTTCCTGACAACAAAACAGTAGCATATGCCATATCCTGTGGTAAGAGAGCATACTCTAAATATAATCATTTATACGACGCGTGTGTGTATGTGTGATTGCTTTAAGAACGGTGCACTTAAAAACGATACTTAAAAGTTTAGTAATCGTATCATGGGATTGTCGCACGAAACAAGTACCGTGAGTGAGTGTCTATGGGAAGTCTTCGGGTTGTGTTTGCAAAGGTAGGAACCCGGAGCACTCCCTCATACGCCCAAGGTAGGCCGCTATGGGGGTTTTCGAAACCTTTTTATTCGCATCACTGGATCATTACTGTATCATTTACATTTGTATTTCAATGGCCGAAAAAAATAGGATTAAAAAACGCCGACCTATCTGTATTTCGAAACAATGTCGTAATAATCGAATGTGGCCAGTTCTAGGCAGTTACATCATTAAGAGATCACGATACATTTCAATCCTGCATACGAGGATGATTAAAAGAGTAATGAGAAAGACTTTTGAATTTCGAGAATAGAAGCGCCCAGGAATTCCGATTTTCTGCAATCGGAGACAGTCTCACGAGAGGTTACAGGGCGCGACGGCTAACACGGCGTACATAGAGCATCAAGTATATCGATAACGGCGATGCTATCGACTGTTTACACGGTAATGCAACAGCGGGCAGTTATTAGATTTTTCTGATCGGAAGCTGTGAAATCTCGAAGAATGATATTCATTTGAGAATATTGAAAGAAAGAGTGTGGAAATGTTGAGTTAAAAGTGTGAAAGTTAGGCGTGTAAAGTAACATCGGTCCGAAGTGAGCAGTGTGGTAAAAGAATCGGTGCGATTTTCTTTGCTGTAAGCTCAACCAAAGACTTTTTCCTCCGATGGAGTTAAAAGGTGTTTCGAGAATTCAATCCGTGCGATTGTTTGCAGCCGCGTGTCGTCCTTAATAATAAATAATCCGTTTTAGAGTTTTCGATTTGCAGCTACTTTTCGAAGCGTCCTCGTAACTAATACCATAAACTGGCGTGTCGTTACCAGTAAAACAACCTCCGACACATACTAATTAATAAATCACGTCTCATTAGCTCCGACAGCAAATCACAGAGTACATCGATGGGAGACGAGGATTCGAACGGTCAAATTCGCGGTCGATACGGGCAGACAATATAGTTGGCATTTAACATCAGAGCATCTCAATCACATTTGTACGCGCAAAATGTAATGACTGACCTGAGTGGATTTGAGAAACATGTCGAGCGCACACTTCCAACGTCATGTTATAGATTCAGAGTTCTAAAGTGCTGCTGCACCTTTTTCGCAGAAATTAATCAACTACGTGGCAATATTTAGTAATGTTTGATTTTACGATGTTAGGCTTTCGAACCGGAGTGATGCAACGTTATATGCGAGTCTGAGAACCAAGACCACTACCCTCGGATCGAGGGATCTAACAATAGCCTTGGCTGCGACCTTGTACTGGAGAACGTTGATGCTCGGTTGCACGGTCCGAGATGAATAAGCACGATAGAACCGAAGAAAAACGACGAATCCTTTGAGTTTCCGATAGTATTTATATTATCACGTTCGAAGAGAATTTTCTGTTTTCCTCTCAGAGACCGACCTTTGACTGCGACTTCGTATCGTGGTTCGTTAATTCTACGCTACAACATAGTATAGCGAGATCTTTCTTTGGGGACAGAAAAGCTGCACTACCTCTCTGCGTCTCCTCTCCTGAAGGGAGGGATGAAGATTGTAGCAGCGCTGGCAATGATGGTGAACTGGTAGTGGTGGTATCTTTGGAAATTTGCCCCGCGACGAAAAAGGTATCCGCTTACATTGTCACAATGTACATGGCGCAGTAGATAATATCTATAGAATGGAACTTTAATTATATAAACTACTCAGTCGGTACGATGTTTGGGTAATCGAAGAATAGCATTTTAATGCAAGAATGACTATTTATTATGCTATATTTCTACATGTACCATCAATTTCTGAGGAAAGTATCCCCGGAATGCAGATCCTACTAGCCAGAATATTGGCCTTACCTTTGGGAAGATCGTGACTAACCACGCTTGTACCTATTGGTTCGGGAGGCAGGGGGTAGCTCGAGCATCTATTACTACAATCTTACTTATCGATGACCCATACCAAAGGAGGAGAAGCATTGACGCAGTCCCCCTACCTCATGGTAGCTGCCGAGGACACATCTCAGAACCGTACAGTATACACAGTACTTACAAACATTCAATTATTTTAGTCTTTAGGTTTCAAGCAACTGTCTCGATATTTGTTCAATAGAAGAATTTTCGATCAACTTTCATTTTTCTACTCATACCGTTATATCGTGTTTTTAGTGTACAATACAGAGTTGACAAGTTGGCTGGGTAAGGCAATGCGAGCCGAATCGACCAACGGTTTAAAATAGTCCTACGGATGGACTATGAAACCTGACCCAGTTTCTCATCTCTGCATCGTACTTGTATCACATTACTCGATTAGTCGAGCACTGGATTAAACGGTACTCAACGAATAATCTAAGCTTCACTTTCACTTATTTCGTAATCCACGGATCGTGTATATCCGAATATTAGCTGCAACATTCGAAAGTATCAATTTACATATTTAACGAAAATAAGAACTTTATTTGTTTTATCATTATTTCACCGTCCGAACCTTTTGCTCAAGTATGATTCTTTCTAATCGAAATCGGCTCTATTCGCGAAAAGAACACATCGATAACCTTGAAACCTTGAAGGATGTGTTATAGAACAATAAAATATTTGCGTTGTCTCAAAGCAACAACATTGCTTGACATCTTCAAAAATAATGGAAATATTCAAGATGACCGAGACATTTTGTGAAACCGCGCGCGCGGGCGCCATAGCGCTCTTGCGCCCGCGTGCGTGTGTATGTGTGTTTGCGGGTGTCACAAAACTTGTACGTGTCGTTTAAATATTTCTGTAATACGTATGCATTTCACGCACAGAATCTCATGATTTCTGCTTTGAATTTCTTCCGGACATTCTTGTTTCAACGAAAAATTAAAAACTAGTATAAAATGATATATATACATTAGACTCCGATCCTTCCTAGAAGTCGATTAATATTAAGACACGTTAAAGAATCATTGCGATTTTCCTGAATTGTATTTCAATGAACAATAACTGACAATATTTACTACACTTTGATATGTGTGAGGTTAAAAAGTTTAGTTCGCTTTGTACGAACAAAGTATGTTAATAATTGGAACACGCTATGACTAGCGATCGGAAGGAATCGTATACGTTGGAAAACAATTAGAGAACAAAAAATGATCGACAAGTGAAAATCTTTCATAGATGACTACTAAAAAAAGAAAAGACGATGAGGAGGAGAGAGTACCATCTGGAAAATGTTGATAAATCAATTACTTTCTGGCAGGAGTTACTACATCAAAAATTAATGTCAAAAGTTATACAACTTTGCTAAACCTATCAACGCCATTATAATCTATCGAAGGTGATAGGAAGCGAAATACTGTATGCAAGGAAGAAAACAAATAAAACAAAAATATGGTTTCGTTCGAGTTTCGTAAAAAAGTAATGATAACAGATAAATTCATTGGTATAAAGTTATTGAATATTAAAGTACAACGCAAACAGAAAATTCTTTAGAATCGTCCTTATCAGCCCTCATATTCTCCACAAACAAACACGCATACACATGCACACACAAAATCCTTTTCCGAATCTTTTGAAACGTTAACATGAGTTTTTCATCATAGTCATTAAATTGCTACGCTACTTGTGAATATATCTCTCGATACAGTTAGTCAGCGAAGTAATCGCAAAATTGTCATAATTATCTTTACCTCTATTATTATTACATACCAGTTCTCTATTTAATCATTGTTAGTAATATGTCGCATCTTAATCAACGTTACAATCATTATTACTGTCAATAACTACTATTTATTCACTATTCATTATTATTATTATTATTATTATTATTAATATTATTGTTACTGTTATTATTACTAATTATTAATAATCTGTTTAAAAGTAATTTTTCATTCTTGTTAGGAATAGAGGTTACTCGCGAATTAGTCCACTTTGTTGCATTAATCGATAGTAATTCTTTTACAATAATTAATTACCTTATTAATTAGTGCTCTTTCCCGAACTGTTTGCTGGTGAAGTATAATATAACATTATATATACATGTACATGTTGTGTGCACGTGTGTATATGGGTATTATACGTATATATGTGTATATATATATATATATATATATATATATATATATATATATATATATATATCTATATATATAGATTTATACTTTTTATTTATATGCATATGTATACAGATAGATAATATATACTTAAAAGTCTGTTCGTTTAATTTAAATGTAATGTTTATAATTATTAATGCACACTAAGGTGTGTATGTGTGTTTGTTTGTTTCTTTGTTTTGTGTGTGTATGTGTGTGTGTTTCGTTTGTTGTGTGTCAAGTATGCGCGCGCGCGTGTGTGTATTGTCTTAATGTGCAAAAAGGTGTCTCCGCATTTCACTTCTACCCTCTTTCATTTAATAATGTATCAGTTAAATGTTTCAAGATCAAGCGAGTAATTGGGATTTCCCATGAATAATTCTCTGTGACTTCGTTTTCTTAGATCCCTTCGGAATGTTTTTCTCTTTGGAGCGTGTGCACAAGGGGTATATTTCTAAAAGTCTAAAAGAAATATCAAAGCACATCATCGACTTCTGATAATTCTCTTCGAGCGAAATAAGCTGGTTCCATTGCGATTAAATGAACGCATAACACGCCGTTTTTTAAAAGAGGTTTCTATTCAAAATACGCACAACTAACATATACTCGCGAGTTCAGCAGTTTTTGACCCGTGTCAGGAATGTATCCGTGGCATCGAAGAGAAATTAGCTTACGCTTTATTCCTTCGTCCCAGCTCCGTCTCTGAGATGTAAGTCGACTGAACGTATGCATGTATACACCTACTGAGTGCTTGTGCAAATATCAGCACGAGTAAACTAGTATAGTTAGGGGGTTACTCCTCAATTTCCGTGACCGGCCAAAAATCATGAACACGAGTGACGCTACTATACAATAGCTATTAACCAGCTACTATATTCCTATGAAATCGATGCTTATATTTCCGTTCTCGACGAACGTTTTTACATTTATAATTACTTTTAAAGAGTCCTACGAAGTTGTACTAAATTAATTCGATATTTACATCAGATAGGATGATGTGTGCGTAAAAATTTCACTGAAATTTGATTGGCTTACACATAATAAGTCGTAATATATACTCTGTAAATCATACATTCCTTTGAATTATTTGGCCCGGATTATTTGGAATATACACGCTTTTAAGTCTCTTAACGTACGGAATTGTCTCCGCAGCAACCGAAAACCCAATAAATACAAATAAATTCGAAAAATATCTCTCGTTCGTAAATTTGGAATTTCTCGAACAACAAACATCATTCTCAGGTGCAAAGATTGTCGCTAAAAACAGACATTCTGTCCACGTTGGTACGCATGGTATATCTCATGATTTCCATATCTTACACTTTCATAAAAACTTCACATTTTCTTTCCTACATCCGATGTTTCGAAATTTTGTTCGTTTCAATTCTCGTCGTTTCGAATCTGATTTAATCGCGGAGTACACAGTGTACAAGTCGAACTTTTCTAATCGTTCGTCGATTCTTGTGCAATTCCAACATCTAGCCCGAAATTTGTTGCTTTTCTGGGTAAAAGTACTCGTCGAGACTCTTCCTCGCTCGGAAGTCGATTCGTACCAATCAATTTGTTTCGCAACTGCGACAAAAAATGACAATTGGAAGAAGCTTTATACGGCATAAATCTCGTGTCGTTCGATTCTTACGTGTAACAATTTTGAATGTTCTTTTATCATTACGTTAGGATTTCGATACAAAGTATTCAAAGCTCTCTTAAGAGATATTGTATTTAAGGGTCTCTATTAAAATTGCAAACTATATTTAACTATAAGTGTCCTGCTTACAGGCTTTGCAACATCCTTGGCACAAATTGGCATACTTATTTCTCTGAATTTTTGTACAGCATATACCTTAAACGTTTAACAGAGAATGTTTCTATTGGCTTTGACAAATCTCGAGAATTTAAATCTCTCATAATCCGAATAACAATTACACGAAACTGATCACACTTGAAGAGAAACTTTGGAAAACTGTGTTGAACTCATTGAAAATTATTTCGACTGCAACATCTTTCAGGATAAAATTTGAATTGTTTTTCTAGTATATGTTTCGTCAATTCGAGCTATATAAGCTATGATTTTCAAATACGCGAATACTTTTAGCTGTATTTCGTTACGAGTTTCTTTCGGAAATAAGAGAAACTTAATAAAACATAATTTGAAAGAAGGATAAAAATAATTAAAATTTAGAGACACAGGTTTACAACTGTTAAACAATACTGTATCACATTTTTCAAAATCAGACTATAAGAATAATTATTCCTAATATAATTGTATCGCAGTGAGCAGTATATAAATATTGAATTTATTTATGAAATAAACTACAGACCAACGTTCGTGACGTATATAACTAGAATTATCATTATCGAAAATGTTGTTTATCAACATATACTGACCGATACATTTACGAAATGTTCGGTCAATATTACTGATTAGGCATCGATTGCGTGATCCAACATTAGGGACAACATTTAACATGTTCCGTAATCTTTCGTACAATTGACAATCCTGAACTACCGGCGATGATACAAGATACTGCACTGAACAAGCACAACGAGCGTAAGCATAAGGCTGCGGTTACAGTGCCTATACACAACATCATCAGATGTTTCTTCGTCGAAACGCCAGTTCACCCGAATACGCATGCACTACTGTAACCACAGCCTGATTAGAACGTGCAGAATTTCCACGAAGTAATTCGCGAGTACTGATTTTCCTCTACGAAGAATAGTGTGTGCCATTCCATTCAAGCTTTTGTGTTTGTTTGTTTGTTTTGTGTGTGTGTGTGTGTGTGTGTGTGTGTGTGTGTGTGTGTGTGTGTGTGTGTGCGTATGTGTGTGTGCCCGCGCGTATATTTGTTTGCTCGTTGTATAAGCGTTTGAAACGAAAGAAATCGCATAATACGATTATCGTAGTTGAGATATCCCAACGTACTCACTGAAATACGTTCAACTACAGGAAAAGTAAAAATGATTGAAATTGCATGAAACGATAGTTGTTTGTTGTTCGCTTCTGCCTATCTCTGCGTGAAATATATCGGTACTTTGACGATTGTATCGATGCGATTACACGGTAACGATAAGTTATTGATATGACATCGACAATCGATAGTGACACTTCTATTTATAACGATTCCATAGCATCGCTCAACGTTGTTGTTTATTCCTATTTTGCCACGCATAAGATTCTCTGTATGTATATTGCAACATAAAATCAGGCATAAATTCATTTGTTCCTTTTATACCACTTTTAATCGCATCTGAATGTCTGTTACCGATTACCGATTGCCGATTACCGATATTAGCCGCGGTAAAACTATTTTTAAAATATTCCTAATCCCTAAAAGTCTCTACTATTAAATTTACTGACTCGGATTATCGAATTTACAATTATAAAAATAATATTCCTAATGGTTATTAAAAAGTTATACATTAAATTACAAAGAAATATACAAATTAATTGTCCAGTGTACTCGACGATTCGACTAAAATAAGTTAAGATATTCGTTACTTTTCCATCTATAAACGCAGATGTACGTTATATTTGAAATGATCGATCTCTGACTATATAAATTTCTTGTATTAATAATCGTTGAAATAATTTCTTAACCCGATATAATTGCAATTATCGCGTGTCTCGTGTATTAAATTAACGAACGATGGCACATGCCCCAAATGCACACAGATTTCTGCCCCAGAGAAGAGAAAAAACAATCGGACGAAGGGGAAGGAATAGAGCTAGTACGTGTATGCCACTGTACGCATGCGCTGAAAATACATAGTAGCACGATTGTTTCGAAAATGCGCGCTGAACGTTCTGAACCGGTAAATCAAGAGAAGACAAGAGAAGCAAGTGCAAGTGCAAGTGCAAGTGCAAGTGCGTACACGATAAGCGTACTCTGAATCCACGGACACGTCCACGGATACTCTCTTGACCCGCCTGTACACGCACATACTGTGTTCGCTAAGGTGCTCGTCGAATGTTACGGAAAGGCATCTACATATAGATTCACGCAACAATATTGACTGTATTCCTTTAAAACTTTCTCTCCGCTCCTCTAATACACTTGATATCGTTTAATTCGCCTCCCCCCAGCATCCGATGTTCTACATATATTTTATTCTCTAGTAAACACGATAACAATTTATCAAATTACAAACATCCAACATTATATTACTTTAATACAGGGATCGCATTGTAACAAATACTTCCAGTCTAAAGGCTCCAACTTTTATTTCGTCGGTCGGACTATAAACTTAATTTAGAAGAAAATAAATAAATAAATAAAAGCTTTCAGAAAACAAAATGCAATTACAGCAAAGTTATAAAAGTATAGTGGAATAATTTTCTCGAATCGTTTCGTAGTATAGGTATAACGTAAATTAAACATTAATAATAGAATTTTCAAAAATAATTCACCGTCACCTTTAGATATACTATCATTTCAGAATACATATAAGAACACTTTCTTCTTATCGTCAGGTAAACAATTATCGGAAGTATTCGTATTCAACGAAAGTATAATGCTGTCCACTATAGTACAAATACGACGCGATGATATTATATTGTTTGGTAAAGAAATTCGACGTCCTTCACTGACTTTCTCCAATCAGGATCATCCAATCAATCAGAATCGTCACCTTGGTTCAGATTAATAAGTTTTCAAAGAACACAGACAATAAGACCAATAAGTATAACGAAGATTAGACACGAACTTAATGTCTAATCGATAGAAACGGGTTGGCAAGCAGGGAAAAAAGACGAATATTCAAAGAATAACCAGGTAAACCGAATCAATGAATCAATCGATCAATGAATCAATGAATCAATGAATCAATGAATCAATGAATCAATGAATCAATGAATCAATGAATCAATGAATCAATGAATCGGAAAGCGTATCACGGGAGGGAAGGAACACGTAGTTTTTGCGCATGCGCACAAAAAACCGTAGTGTTACTAACGTGTAACTGATTGGCCCTTATATGTGTACATATCATGCTAACTACATATTAGTATCTTATATTACTTTTCCTTTATAGAATGGTAATTAACAACACTGAGGAAATGGCTATTACCCTAAAATTATTTCTCCTACTTATTTCCTTGTTCATCACATGTTACATGTTTTCCTAGTTTCGAGCGACGCGACGCAACATTCGATTGGTAACCGATCGTTAAAAATGCGAGAAACTGAATTACTTTTCAACTTTTAAACAAAGAATATATCAGCCTATGTCATCTGAATATGCTAATTGAAGCAAAATTTCTTTCATGACTAGCGAGCGACGAAACGTTCTGATTTTCAATAAACTGCTAATAAATTGAATTATTTGTTAAACCGAATTTAGTTTTAGCATTCGGTAAGAAGTAAACATTTTACTCATTCACGTGGAATTCTCAGTATCTTACGGAAAACGAGAAGAAAGAAAAGAGTGGAATTGCTAGAAGATAACTAAAAGATTAGACATTTAATCGTATAACGAAAAATTCAGTTAAAATTACAAAACGAATCGTACAAAGCACCGGAGTTTGGACTGCATTTTTTGGAATCAATGTAAGAAATAAGAATTCTAAAGAAGAATCGATTATTCAGAGAAGTCTCAGTTACACCACAAAACTTTACACATCTTGCCCTCAGTGTTATACAAATTTCGATTATGTACTCACATTTTTCTGAACTTAGTATAACAAACGTTTACAATTACAAGTATATTTCGATCATACTTGAACTGTGCTGCCGTTTATCCTTACAATGAAGAATAATGGATTGTTTCTTATGTTTTATCTCGAACGAGAAAAAGGACATTGTCGTTGGAAGTATCAGCGCACGTATAAATTTAGTTCCCCTCTTGCGACATTCAAGTTCCACGTTGCGGAACACAATAGAGGTACAATCGTTATATTCAAACGCCCTCAGACCAATACTCGTATTTACTGTAACCTTAGTTCTTACTCCTTACTCCTTACTCCGTAATGCTTACTGATTACTGATTACTCATTACTCATTACACATTACTCATTACTCATCATTCATTTCTCATCATTATCAGTGCTATCGTTAATTCATCTGTGACCTATTCGTAAATGGCGGTTGTTATTTGTTTCAAAATAGTAAGCTACTGCTACTGTAACTGCTGCCCCAACGCTTATCATAACAAGCATTATCACTACTACCCTTACTACTATAAATACTAATATTATTATTATTGGAGTCATTAATATTACACTGGGTACTACTGTTATTATTGTTATTATAATCATCACTCTTATTGTTGCCTTCACGGATTATTGGTATTGTTTAATTCAATATTGTTACTAGTAACGCCATGTTTACTCGTATAAATTACATTATCAATAGCAGCCTTATTACTACTACCATGGTTAATCCTATCAACTATAAACTACTGTGACTATTGGCCACTGATAATACTACTATTTTCTTGTTACGATTACTGTTACTATTACTCTTGCTACTATCATCAAAAGTGTAATAAAATCAACAATGACAATAGTAAGTAATGGTCATATTAGGTAATGGTAATATTAGTATTCATAAAGAATGTAGCGATAATAGTGGCAATACTGATAATAACAGTAGCGGCAATTTACAGCACCAACAATTATAGAATAATTTGTTCAACATAACGTTGTAGCAGTAGCAGTAGTATTAGTAGTAGTAGTAGTAGTAGTAGTAGTAGTAGTAGTAGTAGTAGTAGTAGTAGTAGTAGTAGTAGTAGTAGTAGTAGTAGTAGTAGTAGTAATAGTAGTAGTAGTAGTAGAAATAGTAGTAGTAGTGGTGGTGATAGTAGCAATAGTGATGGTAGTAGTAGTGATAGTAGTAGTAGCAGTAGTCGTAGTGTAGTACTGGTAGTAGTAACAGTAAAAGTAGCAGTAGTCGTAGTGTAGTACTGGTAGTAGTAATAGTAAAAGTAGCAGTAGAAGTAGTAATAATAGTATAATGGTAGCAGTAACAATAATTGCACTCAAAATAATAATAACAATAAGAGTAATAATATACTGCTGTTATTGTAAATAATAATAATTAGTAGTAATAATAGAATAGTAAAACCAATACTCTAAGGAATTGGAAGAAGGGCGGAGGGAGCAAGAGGAGAAGAAGGAAGAAAAGTAGTAGCAACAGCAGCAGAAAGTAGTATAGTAAGAACAGTTAAAGCACCGCGAATAGCAATAGCAATGATACGAACAATCAGTATTTATAATGGTAACAATAGCAGTAATAGCAGTAATGGCAGTAGTGGCAGTAGTAAAAATAGCAATAGTTGCAATGATAGTAATAATACCATGTATCAATAAGTATTGCATGTTCTTCGAAAGAAAAGTCTTGAGATAAACCGACAGACAATTGATGTGCAGACTCACTAACAACTTGATAACGTTCGAAGTAAAATATGCAACTACCACGACGACCGATATAACTCGGGACCCCTCTTTCGAAAAATAAAACACAATCCGTTAGCAGCCATAGGAATATCAAGAACATTCATATGTTTACCAATTATAAAAGTGAAATGAATAATTACTATGATAGCGGCAGAAAAAGTAATAGTAATAGTGGTAACAATATACATAATACTATTATCACATTAAATAATATTGACGCTATTACTATCGTTGTCAACGTCACAACTATCGTTACAGCTGCTATTATTACGACAGAAATGTGAGTTCGTAAATACCATTACTACCTTACTGTTTAAGTAATCATTTTTTTACGTGTGTTAATACTACCATCATTTTTACTGCTACCATTAATACTACTGACACTATTATTGTGTTAAGTAGAATACTTATATGCTATCATCACTATTATATTCGTCAAATAAATTATTATCACCGCAGTTATTATTGTTACTTTTACTACTAGTAATATTATTATTATTTCCATTATTTATCATCATTATCATTATTATCATCTTCATTATTAACATTATCAACATTATCATCATCATCGTCATCATCGTTATCATCATCGTCGTCATCATCTTCATCATTATCATCGTCATCGTCATCACCATCATCATAATTATCATCATCATATCATCATCATCATCATCATCATCATCATCATCATCATCATCATCATCATCATCATCATCATCATCATCATCATCATCATCGTCGTCGTCGTCGTCGTCGTCGTTATTATTATCATCATCGTTATCGGCACCAACATTACCATCGTAGTTATCGTTATCATCATCTTCATCATTATCATCATCAATAGTAGTAATTAGTAATAATATTTTTAGTTGGATTAGTAGTAATATTAATAATAGTGGTAATAGTAGCAGTAGCAGTAGCAGTAGCGATAATGGTGGTGATAGTAGTAGTAATAGTAGTGGTAATAGTAGCAGCAGTAGTAATAGTGGTGGTAGCAGTAGTAGTAGTATTAGTAGTAATAGTAGAAATAGTAGAAGCAGCAGCAGTAGTAGTAGTGGTAGTAGTAATAGTAGTGTAGTAGTAATAGTAGTGTAGTAGTAATAGTAGTAATAGTAGTAGTAATAGTAGTAGTAGTAGTAGTAGTAGTAGTAGTAGTAGTAATAGTAGTACTAGTAGTAGTAGTAGTAATAGCAGCTGCAGTAGCAGCAGCAGCAGCAGCAGCAGCAGCAGCAGTAGTAGTAGTAGTAGTAGTAGTAGTAGTACTAGTAGTAGTACTAGTACTAGTAGTAGTAGTAGTAGTAGTAGTAGTAGTAGTAGTAGTAGTAGTAGTAGTAGTTGTAGTAGTAGTAGTAGTAATAGTAGTAGTAGTAGTGGTAGTAGTAGTAGTAGTAATAGTGGTGGTAGCAGTAGTAGTAATAATAGTGGTAGTGGTAGTGGTAGTAGTAGTGGTAATAGTAGTAGTAGTGGTAGTAGTAGTAGTGGTAGTAGTAGTAGTAGTAGTAGTAGTAGTAGTAGTAGTGATAGTAGTAGTAGTAGTAGTAGTGATAGTAGTAGTAGTAGTAGTAGTAGTAGTAGTAGTGATAGTAGTAGTAGTAGTAGTAGTAGTAGTGGGAGTAGTAGTAATATTACTATTATTACGTTTCCTATTATTGTTATAATTTAATGGTTCCGGGGAACCTGAGATACCTGGGTAGAAACTTAACAACAATGAATTTCGATGAGTTTCAGAGGCAGCTTTCTTAAGCACAATATGCAAATTTCATATAAATTATATTACGGAAATATATAAACTCATTACAAGGTCGGCCAAGTACTAATTCACAAACTATGCATCTCAAAATCTAAGTCACAGACAAAATATTTCATTAGATATATGTAGTATTCAGATATACTAACAGTTAACATAGATTTAAGATAATTAACTCAGGGAAATGCATTTTTAAGTTCGAATAAACCCTTAAAGATAAGAATTTCTTTTACGTATTGAAACTACTTGCATTACAATAACATTGTATCAACTCACGTAGCATTTGATGGAAGTCTCTGAGAACAGCGACATGAAGCGTTAATATTTATTCTTTTTTTAATATTTTCTTTTGTTTTTTTTTTTTAGACAAATACGTAGTATAATATACATTTGAAGTTTTATTAACTACTTACCAGCTTATGAAAGCTTTCTAACAGTTGTTTAGTAAGTGAATGCTACTATACTAATATTATTAGCAGTTCATATTAATAGTAGATAAAATATTAATAAGCGTTTTTCAAAATATTACAAAATGGGCATGCTTAAATGTACATCATTCTTCGATACAGTTTTAGTCTGTGTTGTTGAGTAGTTACATAAACTTAAATTGTTGAATATTAAAATTTTCGGAAAAATGTCTTGTAGAAGAAAATAATACAGATTTAAATAAAATATTATTTAATTACAGCGGTATTGCTTTTATTGTATCATAAACGTGTACGCCAGTAATAAGAAAAAAAAATGTGATATTTATAATTGAATACACGTATCAGTCTATATTATTTTCTCTGTCTATACACCGTTTTCTTGTGTTACCAAAGACAGTAGTTAAATGGTAAAGAAACATTTTCTAGTATCGACTTTCTTTGGTTTTCAAAACTTATTACTGGGAATTTTTATATTATAAGTAGTCTTCTATCTACTTACACATCTATCAATAATTTCACATCTACTAAAGTGTACACATAAATTCATTACATTCTATAACTTTTGAATAAATATGGAAATTTTAACACACACATTTTCCAAACTTTTGATTTTGAAAGAATGAACCTTTTAAATTTCAAACAATTCCAAACTAAAAGTACGACATATCTTTGATCCCTTCATTTATTTACTATTACACGGTAACCTAACTCTTTCCTGTCTTGTAAAACATTAATGATCCAAATTCGTTTAGTTTTTACAATTTTCGCGTACTAGTAAACTTAAAACTCATAAAAAGATTTGGACTTATAATATTCAAATGTTAAAAGTTCTAAAAAATAAAATTTCAGAAAATTGATAAAATGTCATATCAGTATTTAAAATGCATCGGCACTTGACACAGATTGAAATTTTAAGATTAACGTCTAACTTTATATATGTTATTATTTATTATACGTTTTCCATGCTACCACAAAATCTTATCTTCTGCCTAATGGCAGATTGTAAAGAAGTTTTAGTCTTGTAATTAAGCAAGACTAAAGGTCTGAGGGCGTCATGATATCTTTTAAAACGCCAGAAAAAAAAACATTGTGCAATGAATAAACACTTTTTCCCCATCGGTATGTTTATCAGTCCATTCAGGTACCTTTGACGTTGAAATCATTTACAGGCATACATACAAGCGCGCTTAAATGGATCACCTATACAGGCACGTACATATGCACAAACGCCCAGACTACACATGCGCACAAACATACATACGCTGCGTTATACGTACGCATAAACTATTCACATAGCACATGCACACAATGAAGAGGGAGGGGGCGATGGAAAATCAATATGGCTTCGCTTATCTCGATCCTACACCTTACTTTCACCCCTTTTATATCATCGAACCACCCTCCCAATGGTCCAATTGGAAATATACGCTATCATCAACGTCTATTTTTGCCTTGATTGGTCTTTCGAATTTTCGAAGTCAATTCCTGTTTGTTCCATTTTAAGATACAGACGTCCAAATTTAAATCACAATACTATAAATTATGGTATTTCCACATTTCGACTCCAGATAATAAGAAATATTTCACGAAAAGAAACAAAATACCCAGAGTGCCCTAGAAGTAAAAGAGTAAAGATTCTTAAACTTAATTCTATTTCCTATATTTAATAAGTTTTATTTCAAATGTTTTACTTGATTAGACTTCGCAGTGCAAACATTTTCGTTACATGCCGATAAAACTTTAATTCCACTCTACTGAAAAACAAAAGCTTAAACAGAAAATCAAACTTAAAGAAAAATATTTACATATGCCAGAATCACATGTGGAATTTAAAAAAATTTCGACTCGAAAATTCGAAACTTCTTCGAGTAAGAAGAATTTGGTTTAGAATATAACTCGAAGTTTCCGCTTGTTTGAACTTCTTTAATACGACTTTTATATCTACCAACCAATGGGAAGTGGTATACATTCTTCTTGTTATCGATCACTTTACAAAGAGAGGAAGAAAGAGAAAGAAAGAGAGGGGGGGATATAAAGAGGGGCGGGAAGAAAGAAAAAGATAGGGAGGGGGTGAGAGAAAGGGGGGGGGGAGAGAAAGAGAGAAAGAGAGAAAAAGGAAGAGAAAAAGAGACAGGCAGGCAGGCGTATAGTTAGAGAAAAACATCGAATTGCCATATTCGTCATAATTCTATAATTAGTAAATGGTAAAGAGACACGCTGGACATTGGCACGACAGGTGGCATTTAGATTTAATACAGAATAAAATTTACGTTATTGCGATAACATTTGGTATCGTTTTTGTTGTTGTCGCAAGAATTCGGACTTCGACATACTACCCTCCCCGCCCTTAAAACTGTCTGGACATTTTAAGACGAAGAATCGATTTTTAGTTGAATTAGTAGTAATAGTAATAATAGTGGTAATAGTAGCAGTAGTAGTAGCTGTAGCAGCATCAGCAGCAGCAGCAGCAGCAGCAGCAGCAGCAGGAGCAGTAGGTGCAACAGGAGTAGGAGTAGGAATAGGAATAGGAGTAGTAGTAGTAGTAGTAATAGTGACGGTGGTGGTAATAGTGGTAGCAGTAGTAGTAGTAGGAGTGGTTATGATCATGATAGAAGTGGTGACTGTGGTAGTGGTAGCAGTAGTAGCAGTAATAGTGATAATAGTAGTAGCGGTAGCGATAGTATTAAAATTTTAACTAAAAAAATGTAACAGTGCACGTTCATGAATACTATTACAATTAAAATTTTCAGTTGTATAGAAAATGATGACAACGATACTAATATATAAACGTAATTAAAACAAATAATTTGCAATCGGTTTTATCGATTTAAGTCAAATTTGTTCAATTAATGATTCCAAGTTTCTAACAGTTATGATAAAATATAAAAATAATTACCATCCATATCATTATAATTATGATTATTCATTTCTGACAGTAACTATTACCTATGTCGTTCTTGCTACTGTTACGTTTAAACTAATGAAAATTTCACTAAAAAGTCGATTCTTTATTCCCCATTGCTAATGGAAGAGGTAGGTATAGCCCGTAGTATCGACGCGGATCTTTGCTTGGTTTCGTTAAAGTTCTTTCTTTTTGCTTAATTTGTTTCTCCCTTTTTAATTTTTGTTTCATTTATATCTTATTACTTTTTGCCACTTTTACTGTTTTGATTAGATTGATACAGTCTACGTTTGATATATAATACGCATTGCAGTCTCGATTAAAGGAAACTGTTTAGAGCAAAAAAGTGGAACACTCGTGAGACCATCGATCATTATTTACTTTCTTACACTCATATTCCGAAGAAAGCGTTGGCAGCGCCATATTTAAAACTAGCCGACGTTTCATATATTGTTTTTCTTTGAACCTAACGGCTGCGGTGTAGACGCGTAGTTTTTAGCTCTCTATTGTTTGTGCTTCAATTCCCAAAATACACAATGTCGATTCAAACTTCTGTTGCTGCAATGAAATTGTTTGCACATCGATGTTTTAATATTGATTGTATGCACGCGCATATTTAAATATTAATAGATTACCGTAATCGAAGCAAAACTATAACATACACCAACATATAATATTAAAAGATCGGCATACAATTATAAATATTACTATAGGAGGTTAACGCATACGAGTGTATGCTCTAATGATTGTATAAACATTATGAATTAAAATGTACTAATATGCGTTTATTAAATACAACGCATTAGCAAATATATTCATTACAAGATTACCAGTAGATAAATCAATAACAACTGGTCGAAATACTAAGTATCGAAAAATGCAATATTTCGTCATATTAAAGTTGAATGTTGTCTAAGATATTGCACTACAGAAAGCATGCGCGTGCACCAATAAATAATATCAAAATTATTAAAACATCGATGGATATTATGCAGTATCATATTGAAATACCACCTTAAAGTTTGTAGTATATAATAATACATGTTTGTTGATTAAACGGAATATTAGAAAAGAATATCATAGATATAGATGTGTATACATATAAGTGTGTTTGTGTACACACTACGCATCAAATACATATGTACAGGGTGCCTCACGTAACTATTGCCAGAATTTTTAAGCCACCTCTGATAATCCGAGGAAAGAATAAAAGTTAGTATTAGAATAAAACTTAATCACTCTTAAATGGAATACAAATTGCAATACAACAAATTTCCCAAATGTGTTCTGTCGATAAAAATCACAATCACCTTAGTTTTCTTTTGATCGCACTGTACATCTTTGAGTTTATATCCTTATACTCGGTGTCAAGACGAATTCAACCAACTATTAAACTATGACCTTGAATTATTTTAATCAGATTAATTTCTTGTGTCAATCAAATCAGTTTCGTGTTTATTTCTTTTATAACGCATAATGACGATAACAAACAAACTTGATACGATCGAAAAGATACAAATATTAGAAATCACAAATGTTACTATATTGAAATTGTCATATTCTAAGAAAGTGCGGCCTATTTTCAAAGTCTAGGTTAGAAGGCCGATTCGAAAAATGTGTAGGAAATGTTCTTGTTACAGTTTGTAATTCCATTGAAGGTTGATTAACTGTTGTTGAAAACATTTTTTCATAAGATTGTTGAAAGTACCTTAAAAATCGCGGCAACAATTACATGAAATACTCTGCACACATACAACCCTTTCCCCATCGGACAGATATATATATCTGTGCGGGGGTAGGATGTATGGTTGTGTGTGTGTGTGTGTGTGTGTGTGTGTGTGTGTGTGTGTGTGTGTGTGTGTGTGTGTGTGTGTAATAAAAACGAGACCTGCACAGGAAGAGTAATACTAATTCAATAATTGAAACGTCATGAAACATGCCTATCAAAAATGAGGCGCATTTCGCATGTTCATATGCGCATACGTTGGATAAAATTAGTATTATCTTAGAATACCAAAACACCGAAGTTTATAACATAAGAGACATAACGATAATACTAATTTAAGGTTTTAAACGGCATAGTACGCGGTCATCACAAAGTACGCGTAATAATAACAGTATTTACGCGGATTATTAATTGTAATTGATATTACTATCTCAAACCATCGAGAAAACACGGCGCACACCGAAAGCCTTAAAATTCATAACACACCTCTTCTCTCATAGATTCCGATTTCAAACTTCTACTGAGAAAAAATCAAATCGGATCCCTTATTGATGACGGAATCACGCGAAGGGTTAGGGTGCACGCGTATACGCGGCGGTAATTTAACTAACTAATTCAAGAGAACTGACCCGTCTGACAATGCGCAATATAATTGACGTATCGTGAAGAAGAAGGCTTGGTCGTCGCACGAGTGATATCGCTTTTCCGTGCGGCAGTCTACATCGACTCACCTCCCAGAAGGTCTCCGGGTAAGTACGAGTTCAGAGAACTGGGCGTAGCACGTTGTTGATCGTTGTTGTCGATGCTAGTGTTGCTCCAGAGGGAGTTACTGCTTGGCGGAGCACCCCATAGTTGACTGGAACTGCCGCCCCAAGTATCAGGAGGGGGACCGCTTTTATTCGAAGGTCGCAAGCCCCAGCCGGCACCTGCTGTTGCTCCAGCTTGCTGCTGACCACCATGACCCAATTGTTGCAGCAATGTATGTACCTCGCTATCAGCGGGGTATTCTGCGAATATAGTTGTGTTGCCCAGGACGCAATTGTTCAGAGCTCCTTGTGCCTAAAGTATCACACAAACATTTCGTATAATAATTATTTTCATTATATTGAATTGTCCACGTAACAGAAGGAACCCTTGCAAGTGATAAATGCGAATGAAAAACCGCGGCACGTACTATGTGTTGCGTGGAAGATGGTATTCGAGATGGCAAGGCGCAGAAAGGATCTTTCGCTGTGTTCTATGTGTAACGTTAGCGAATTAGTAAGTATGTTGGCCTCTTTTGTCCCGACCGTTCACCTCGAGGCTAAGAGAGCAGAGAGGCGAAAGGAATCGGCCGCACACTCCACTACCTCGGTACTTCCAGGAAACGTAGTAGTCCAGCTTCCGTGTCCTTGGGATTCAGCGAACATAAAAAGCCGCCACTGCCGCATCGAAACGAAATCCGACGCCAATGTTCGCACATTTCATTTCACCGCATTTCATTTCGCTTGCGTTCTTTGCCGCGCGACTCAGTCAATAATAAGGGCGTACCAAAACTAAGCCGCCATAACTACGGAACTGAGCGTCGCAAGTGAACGTCAGTCCTTGCTCCCCTGCTCTCTTAGCCCAGAAATCGGGGCTTAGGACGAAAGAAGCGAACTGTATGTGTGATTGTTTGAGCAAATCGCACGCTGAATCCATAAATGCGCGAGACAATGCATGGACTCTCATCCACTTCTGGCGAGACTACTCAGACCCGACTTCTTTTCAGATACCATCATTTGTGCAACACACGGTACGGTTGCTTACATATTTATTGGGTTTGTGGTTTCTCTGGCACGTCAGATTCCCAAGACTTTGTCAAGAATTCATTTCAAAAAATGAGTTTCCATTAAATTCTTCATAATTATATCCAGCCCGTTCAACGAAACAAGTCAGTACAAATAGAATACCGACATGTTTTCTACATTAACGTACCGAAGAACGTGAGTTCTTCCAAAACTTTGTTCCACTTATTATATGGAGCTGAGAGTTTGGCCGACTATGCACAGAGTGGAAAGAAATGATTATATTCCCTTATTATAGAGTGGTTCTACAGTTCCAGTTTGATGGAGATTGAGGTAAATAAGCTATCGCAAGATTGTCACTGACCTTGAAAGAAAAGGTTACCATTTTTTATTGTAACATCGTATTCTATTCATCGCGGAAGTAAATAATCTCAAAAAAAGCACGCATAAAAAATGAATAGCTTTCTTGTACATCGCTGTTGAATCTCGCATGGGAAACTAAAAGAACGCACGACATCGATTTTAAGGAAAACGGAATCGACGTTGTTTATCGATTGGGCTATCCCTACGGCCATGTCCTAATGGGCCGATCCCGTTCTTCTTAAGGACGGCGTGTATTAGAAAAGGAGAATCGATGTTACGCGTTCCTTTAGTCTCCCACGCGAGATTCAACAGCGATTTACAAGAGAACTATTCATTTTTTATGCGTGCTTTCTTTGAGATTATTTACCTCTGCGATGAATAGAATACAATGACACGGTAAAATATTTTAACCCCTTTTTTCAAGTTCAAAGGGAATTTTCCGATAGCTTATTTACCTGAGTCTCCATCAAACCGAGGATGTGAAATCACGCTTTCCACCCTATACAAACTAAAATGCAAAAAATGCTACAGTGCCAAACGCAGTCACAGAAAATGACATTGGTTTAAGATTTCATATCCGTAGTTTTGTGTATTTACGATACTTGTAATCATTTTTCACTGTCTCATTGAATATGGAGTCTCTATCATCATTATTGCGAGTCTTTTTAGAGGAGACCGAGCATACGATTCCCCTCGTTCTCATGTACTTGTAATTTATGAACAGCTGGCCATCTTCTTATTTCTATATAATGAGTGGTTGGAAATAGCTTTCCATGAATTCAGTGTTGTCTATGTGTATGTTATTATTGGTCAAGTTTCTTCTCACGTGCAAGAGTTTCGTATGTCTGAATGTTCATAGACATTATTGTGATATCACAATAATGTAATATTACGTAATATTACGAACGGACGTATGTGAATCGTTTCTCATTCTGTTACGTAAATAAAAATACTAGGCTAATTACTATACATATGTATATTCATATGCAAAAAATTACACGAAATACTTTAAAAGTTCAAAAATTAATTGATGTAGAAAGTAACGTAAACCAATATTTTTTATATTTAGAACCTATCTGAAGATGAGGAACTATAAATACGCATTAAGTTTTACCGTAACAAATGAAGAGTTAAATGTTACAGTACGCACTCACTAGGGTTGCGTCACTGACAAGCAAGAACGAAACATACAATGGTGGGTGTAATTATCTAACGATATCGATTCTGTTTCGCCGATAAAAGAGAGAAGCTCATTGTTAACATGTGATATGGAATAATAGGAAAGCACGATATTAATTTCTTTAAAATTATCGTCTGGTACGTAATAGAATTGAAAATAGAAAAAAGAAAAAAAGATTAATAGATATGTATTCCATTTAGTCGTAACATTGAAAATTAATGCTAATCTCTTTTTAGAACAATGTGTTCTACTGAACAAGAAGAGGAAAAGTTTTGAAGGAGCCATATATTGCAAGCAGATTTAAGATGTAAGTTGATCATGTTGTAGCAATATCATTGTCTACAGTTATTCGTATGATATAGAACGTATTCATATCCTCCATTCAGCTGCGTGACTGTGCCACGAAACAGTATGTGTGTCAGTAGATAAGTCTAAACAGAATCGTTATTGGACAATGACTGCTGACTGTAATGAGTTTTTCAGATAATAGTTTCCAAAGAGATGCTTATAAGAAAGTGGTTAGTAAAATTAAGACATGTTGAATAGCTTGTCATTGCTTCGCCAAAACAAAAGGATATTTTTCTTGGAGAATTTATCCGCGGAACATTATATTTTAATTCTGAGCTATCGAGGAATAAGGTTCAACAATTTTTGAAGTCTATGGATCCCGAATATGCTCAAACACAAATGACATTTGATTTTTACAA
Source organism: Nomia melanderi (assembly GCF_051020985.1). Taxonomy (NCBI): domain Eukaryota; kingdom Metazoa; phylum Arthropoda; class Insecta; order Hymenoptera; family Halictidae; genus Nomia; species Nomia melanderi. The sequence continues at coordinate 147,795 of NC_135007.1, read as the reverse complement.
AGGAAAGGAACAAATTCTTAATTCGTAAATAATTAATGTAGTTTGCTTCAATATATTCAATATTACTATTTAAACACTTGCAGTCTGTTTTTATATAATAATTGGGGAATGGGTGGCTAGTGGGTCACTTCTCTGCTTTTCTGCTTTACTGAGCAGTTCCCTCCATATTCATTGTGATTTGACGATCACAGTTGAATTCCTCCTCTTTTTCTTACCACTACATTGACACATACCTATATTTAGTTGACCTTACTATGGCTACGATACGAGCCCAGTGCGTATGGAGGGAGACCCGCTCAGCGAAGCATCGAAAAAGAAGTCCACGTGAAGAAGTGGCTCATCGATTCCCCATGTATGCTTTACATCATTCATTTCAGACTGTATACTTGCATTATATTAAATACTACACACTTCATTCATATACACTAATAACAACAGTAATTACAATATTACTTGTACTAAAACACAAATAGCAGCAACTTACAAATGCAGTCATCCCGAATAATGAAACTGAATAATCATACTGACTAGTAAAAATAATAAAATTATTGTCGATTCAATAGACTCACAAATGTCTGATACTACTATAAATTGAAAATAAGTATATATTAGTTGACAAATATTTCCGTGAACCTATGTTTAGATGTTAAAAACAGGCGAATTTTGGGCGATCTCCAGAACGAAAAATTGCATTATAGCATAATTCTTTCTACGCCTTAAGGAACAAAAAATACTAGTTTTATTATTTTCAGAAACATCGAGAATGTCATGAGAAATGCAATTAAGGGTAAAAGCATGACTATGCTCATATCTCATTTAATTGCAACTTTACTGTTCCGTTTCCTATGTCTAATAGTTTATTTGTATGTTAATCACTTAGGAACTTCTACTGAGTGTTAGACTGATTACAAAAATTGTTGCTCAACAGTTGCTCATTAGCCTTCCGACGATCGCACGTCAAGAGACCGTGTCGCAGTCATTTTTGACTCAACGCCGTCGCTTGAGACGTATTCCTCATCACTCAATAACACGCCTCACGAGAGAGATTTCATTTTCGTGTTAATTGGTCTTTTCAATGTTTGTAGTCTATTTTTGTGTCACGTTTGGTTCCAAGGTACTTCTGCGTTTTTCCTGGTTGCATCGCCTCACTATATTCATTAGTTGTTGCTGTCTGCATTTTCTTTTGTATAATTTCCATACTACTTTTTTTATTTTTGAAATGATACATTTGTGTGGGTATGAGTGGTCGATGTCGTTTTGCGATTGGGCGGCGCCAGTGTGTTTGAAACATAGGATGACTGCATTCTGGAAAACTCGAGTATCTGACGGAGTGCGAAAGAAGAATGTTTGGGGTTAGAGTGCAAGCGTAAAGAAGAAAGATCGAATGGGGGTGAGAATTAAAAGAGGTGATTTGTCGTGAGAGTCAGCAAACGAGCAGTTATAGTGAATGTTGGATAATTACAACACTCAACGGGACCGGAAGATTACAATTATGAAGAGGTAGAATCGAACCCACTCCAAGAAACGAAGACTTTAGCATGGCGAACATAGAAAAAGACAACGCGAGTGAAAGGAAAAGAAAGACTGAGAGTAAGAGCGCGCGCGGCAACATTAAAATCTCATGACGAGCTTGAGACATTTAATTCAAAAATCAAATTTCTCTATTTTTTTACTTTTGAATAGAACTTTCACCATCATGTTTATAATGTTTTCCTGATTAAAGTGACACCAAACACGATAAAATTACGATCATAATTACTTGTATAATAAGTGATTGAAGTTTCATAATTTCTTTTGAACAAACTTTATAATTAGTTTCATTATTAATGTTTCATTAATTTTGTTAGAAAAGGACCGCGTGTAGAAAAGAAAAACACGTTGAAATTGTCAAATTCGACAATAGTCGGATCATATGACCCCATCCAACGTCGGTCGCCGGGCGTTATAGTGTGTTAAAAGGAACCTGGTGGGAATATGGTGGGGATAACGATCTTGCAGTTATGAAGAGGTCCCCGATGTTGCAATTATCCAATGTTCACTGTACTGTACGATAGCGTGATAGCGTAATTTTCTTGTTGTTTTCATTAACAAACTCTTGTTTTTGTTAAATCGTGAGTTTTGCGAGCCTGCTCATTCTTTTACTTTGTCTATACCAAACTTCATCTGTATTTCATTGCTTATATTTTTTGTGGTCCTTGTGAGATATTTTATTTGCGTTTGCGCTGCTCCCTTATAATTTAATATCATTCATGTACATAAAGTAGTTGAGTGCCAAGAGTGTTTTATTTCTATTTCTAATAGCAAAACCGTATTTAGTTTTGTTTCGGGTGTTGGATAACGGATTAAGGCATATGCAGAACCAGATCGTACTTAACGAATCTCTTTGTTATGTTCATCATTTTGACTTTCGTTTGCATTACTTGTATTTAGATGTATCGCGGTTCTCCAATTTGTAATCTGAGAAGCCAGTTCTGTGGGACTTACAATTAATCGAAGGCTTATAGTGGCACATAGTTCGCAGCTCGAAAGGTAAAGCGAATTACTTATAGAGGTTAAAGCGAAAACGTAAAACTTTTTTTAATTTCTGCCAGTAAAAAGACTATCTGAAAGTTACTTTATGATGCACACAAAATGGATCAAGTTATGGGTTTGTAGTTCGCGGGATCTTGTATATTTTAATCTTTGAGTTGTATATGTTAACCCTTCAGTAAGAAATATTGATAATGCTTCTCGATGTTTTATAGTGTAGTTTGTGGCTTTTATTAAGGGTCTACATAAGGTGGTAAATTTCTACATAAGGTTGTAGATTTGTTGTATCAACAATTTTGGATGCTATCTAAACTCGGTGTCTTCCAGTTACATATTATTCTTGATTACATTTTGAACTTCTGTTTCGATAATCGTTATATTTATTTCATTGTTTATGTGTACGTATTTTCTTCTTCATATTTAACCCAGCTTTTATTGTCGTTATGATGTACAAGGTTATTTCATATAGAGTTCCAGAAAGTGGTGATTTGTTCTTTACCAGGTGATATTATTTTTATTTCCCATTTCTTTCTAAGACTTTTGTAAAATTGCTTTTCGTTATTTCAGAAGATATTATTCTGTTTGCTTTCTTATATGTCCTTAGGCGGGTACTATATGCTGCTATCTTTTGCTTGATAGTGTCCAGTCATACATGTAATTCTGTTTCGTTGTTCTGCGTTGTATAGTGAATTTTCTTCATAACTTTTCTAGATCTATTGCCTCTCATGTATTGTGTAAGTCTTCCGGCATCTTTCCGTAATTTTCGTATTTTATTTTCTACTCTGGCTTGCCATCTAAGTTTGTTTATTTTTTAATTTTTCTGTGTTGTAAGCATCTGTTTGTTCAGGATAAATATTGTACTTGCTGCGGTATATACATACACTATTGTGTGTATCAGTTGTAGTGTGTTTTCATTATTATTGAATAGAAGGGTAATATTTCCGTTTATTGTTTTTATGTATTGTAATATTTTCTTGTTCATTTTTAGTTTGGACAGTCGTGGTATTTGTTTCTATTTGGCTGCAGTGTATATATATTTCTATTAATTGTTCTGTTATTATAGGGTATGTATTTCATGCAGGTATAGAATTTTGCTGCTGTGTTTCGTGTATCGTTGCGATATTCATATCTGTTATCTATAGTGTTTGTGTCATTAATAGCTAGAGCGATAAATACATTTAAATAAACAAAGCTATTCCTTCTTATTCATGCGTTGTGTAGTTCATAAACTAAAGAAGAAAATTGTAAGAATACTCGAATAATTATAGTGTATATATTGAAGCAACTACACAATAAAAAATTTTACGTCCTATACAGTGCCTTATGGATAGAGTATACTATTTCCCGTATCCCAATCATCTAATCAAATGTACAATATGAATAATATACAGTGCTGAAAGCACTTTATTTTTATTAATTTAAGAATCATTTGTTCGTGGTGTATATGGTTCTTGTTGTACTTTTTCTTTTCTTGTTAAATGTTCTTTATAACTGTTTATCAAAGCAGAAGCATAGATTTATTCCTTCTCTCTTCTCTTCAAAACTATAACTACTAATTTCTTTATATACTATAGACCACTGTAAATACGACAGACAGAAATCAAATTATTAATGCTGCAAATGTTTATATCTAGAACTTTAATAAAGAAGTCTTGCAGATTATAATCCACTAAATATAAACGTGAAAACCGTTTTTATTCTTTATGAAATTGTTTAAATATTTAATTTAATAAACAATCAAAGTTTCTTATGCATCTTATATCTTGTCGAACTAAAAGTATTGATTACGTTTTTATCTGAAATAGGACAAAAAAAATTAATTTCCAATTTTTTAATCATGACATTGTAGGTCAAAATGTCTGAAAAAATGAGATATTACTGCTATATTAATATGCTGCTACCGTGAAAATGAAAAAATTGTCGCTCGAAAGTTTCATCAATACAAAATCTACATTTTTTCAGTATTTTTAGGGTCTTTCATTTTTCAGATTAAAAATTTTTGCATACCACTAAATACGGCAAATAGGACAAAAAGTAATAATTTCTAATTTACCCTGTAACTACCCTTGAGTTGAGATAAAGGGCTGAACATTAGTATAGAATGTTTTCTATGGGTAAGCTATCGAACGGCACTTACGTAGCTAAAATCGGCTTAATGTTGCCTTTAACCCCCTTATCCTGCTATACCCTTTACGTGGAAAAATTCGTAGGATCATTTTTCAGAACGAACACTTGCATACTTCTTATTCAATTCACAAATAATGTTTGAAGTTATAAAATTCATTCTTCAAAGACATGTTATCAAAACCTATGCATGATGGAAAGAAACTGTTTTCACAGTTACATTTGACATACAAAAATCTATAAAAGCTGCCCACTCCATTTTAACATATAAAATACGCGTTGATACTGCCATTAGAATAAGAAAAATAACTCCTTACGTTCTTGATTCTGATTTGACAAAATGTCTAGTCCCTATGTGTAGGGACAAAAGTGAATCATATTAAAGAGGTATTTATATTAATATACACAATTATAAAAAACAAAATAATGGAAAGTCATCATAACTGAGAGAATAATTCAATACATTATTATTATAAAAGTGTACATATAATGTACACTATACCTTAACGGCTTCATCTCTTGTGGAGTACTTGGTTAATGCAATTCCATGATTAAGGAATAATCGGAAGTCCAAAACAGGGCCGTGTTGCATACAAAGAGTTTTCAAGGTTGAACCATCAATTTGAGGCGTTAGATTCTTCAGTAATAACCAAGTGGACACCCAGCCAGCGTTTGCGCTCGATTGAAGGCCCCAAGAGCTGGATGATCTACCAACAGTTCCAAGGCCTGTCCAACCGTTGCTTGTATTTCCTGCAGCTTTGGTGCTTAGACCAGGAGGAGGACCACGAACTTTGCTAATCGGCGCACCCCACAGTTCTGAAGTGACCGCAGTTGGCGGTGGTGCAGACTCACCCCAAGTATTTTTAGAACTATAAAATAATATTCATTCAATTTATACTATATTTAAATATTTCAAATATTTATCTCATACAACATATTAACTACTCTCACGCAGCATGTATTATCATAAATTAGTTAATGGTATGCTGTCGAAGCACAATTGCAGTTCATTACATAGGTTTGTTTCTAATTTTACAATTAATTGTATTAAATTGTTATTGCCAATTCGTTACTTTCATTCAATCAGCGGAATTATTGCAGAACTTCTCAACAAATATTGAATTTTGAATGATTAATATGTTAAACCTTTTTTACGTAGAATAACACAAAGAAACGATTTATTTAAAGAAAAAGTATATTGAGTTTCATTTGCAGAAAAACAGCAATCGCACTTTGCAGCTGTTTCAATACAATTATAACGAAACCGGTATTGTAATATGATAGAGCTCCTCATATAGCGCCGAGCTTTCATATGTTACGTGAGATCGCATCCATGTATCATACTGATCGAATTGTCATTGTTAATAATTTGACAATAAAGGTTCTACAGCGAAGTAATTTATTATATAATTCAGAATCATCCTTATAAACGTGACCATCTACTGTCGAACATCTTATATTCTCATTCATAAGTTACTCAAAAAATATAAAATTATTAGATATAAAATAAGAACAAACCAATCTCATGAAATCTCATAATAAATTATTATTATATAATTCTTTTTTACTTCAATTTATCTTCTTCATCATATAAAAATGTAAACCCTATGATATGTGCTTCATATACAATCTTAATTACCTTTTTAAATATTTTAATTAATTATGGCACTTTGACCAACAGCTTTTTTATTGTTTCTCATCTGTTTACAGTTTAAACTTTTTATAATCTAGAATGTATTGCATAAATATACATTAACTATAATTATCTGTCTTTCGAAAAAAGTTCTAAAAGCTATTCAATGAATTTATTGAGTCATTATGTTACACGAAAATCAAATGTTCGGAAAAGGTTGGTTTATGTAAAGTTAAGTGATCACAGCTAGGCTAAGGAATCGGTACCAGATTGATCAGTTTTTATCTGTTTTTATCTGATTTTCGATGTTACTTTGCTATTCGTCAATAGAGTTACACGTAATCAAAGAAAACTATAAACAAAATACTCTGCGAAAGACCCTTTTTACTCCTGTACCGACCCGCTAGACATCAAGTTATCTGCCAACGAACGGTACATGTACAAAGCGTTGCTCAGAAGAAGAGCCTTGTAATGAATGCGGATTTAATTGGTCAGCTTTCATCTTTCCCCATCTCATTATCGATGCTAATTCGCTATTCGCCAATGCGGTTACGCGTAACTAATTGAAACTATAAACACAAGACATAGGGGGAGAATCCCTTATTCCTGTACCATCGCGAGGCTCTTTTCCTGAGCAACGTATATGTAGTGTATAGGTACTCTGCATCTGTCGAAAGAATGCCAGCAGGACGTAACGGAAGCAAGAGGAATCTTCCGCTGTGCATTTTGTTTATAGTATTGATTGATTGCGTGTAACTGTATTGACAAATAACACATCAGTATCGAAAATGAAATGAGTACAAATGAAAACTGACCGATTAGACTCGCATTGCTTGTGCTAGCATTCTTTCCAGAAATACAGAGGTACTATGTCATAATTTACACTTTTTTTTAAGATAATCAGAGGTTCAATGACTTATAAATAGTAATAAAAGTGTCAGATGATTTATGGATATAAATATGATAGTATTATACCTTTCACGTAAAGATTTTGTGTATAATAGAAAAAAAGAGTATTTTTATGTTACAAATGTACATAACTATATTTTTACGTATAAACATTACTTTATATTAAAAATTGAAAAATTCTTACCTGGTAAATGCACTAGGGGTAGTAGCTGGCGGATTAAACGTCCATGTAGAGTTGCTCAAACTTGGTATTGATGTATCAAGGTTAGTAGGTTGTTGCGGTGGCGGTGGTGATGTCTTGCTACTTAAATTGAATATAGCATCTGGATCTTTGATTGTAGCCAAGGACAGAGGTGAACGGACTACAGAACCGGGAGTAATACTTGGATCATCCTCGATGCTCTTCATCTGTGTACCCTAAAATGAAATTAAATATAGGTGGACCTGAATGAAACTCAATCACAGAAATTATATCCCCCTTCTTCTTTCAACTGCCTATAGAAGGTGTCTCACCCAAATCGAAACGCCCTAATATCTTTGTTGTTTTTAAACTTAGCAAGGACATCTGGTAAAACCTTAGTAAATTCACGCACAAATCAATTTAAATAAAACTGTCAAATAATGCAAGAATTGTACATTTTTAACAACTTTTTCTCTTGACAAACATGTCGACATTTAGATTCCAAGATAGTCGCGAAAAACTTTCCCTACCATCATATTGAATTATATATACGTGAACAGTTCCGTAAGACGACCACGAATACAGCCAAGCAGTTGTCGCAGCTGCTATGGCTTGCATACATCGTCCCTCGATCTTCTCAGGTCCCCAAAGAACAACTAGCCTCACCTATATTAATATCTATTATCCGAGTGATACTCATTTTTATATGTACGAGAAAAGGTATGAAACTGTTGCAATCGAGTATCCTAAAACTTTTGTGACGAAACGTATCCATGTGAAATCCGAAAAGACGACAGCCAGCGCGAAGCCGCGCGGTTATGCATAGGGTCGTCTCGTGGATGCGCCATGTATGTAGAATTCAATGTAGGAGGAGCGACAGTTTTCTGTAATTATCTCGGAAATTAAATGTCAGTGATATTTTTTCAAAGGAAAGTTCAAAATATATAGTTCTTGTAATATTTAATGGTTTTATCAAAATCGGTTACTACGGGAATCTGTTGAGATTTTAAGATATTTTTTAATATCTCTATACAAATATGGAACGAACAATGTGGAATTTTAGTTAAAAAAGTACTGATAACCTTGAAATTTTAAAACATGATCATAAAAAAAAAACATTTTTTACCACCATCAAATTTACCCCATCGAACAGTGTAACTTTGTCCTCAAAAGTCTTTCTAACGCTGTACGCATATATATAACTTTTACTAACGTATTTGTAAGATTCTTGTGATTAAAACAAGACCAAACATAACATACTTTAAATCATGATTTACTAGATAAAGATAAATTATTGTAATTTATTAAATAAGAAAATGTGTTCCACAATATTTGTATATGGTTTCATTTTAATGCGAAAACCTCACAATAAAATTAGTAAGAGTTTCGGACAATAAAATTAAAATATAAAAAAGTTTTACATTGCATTAATATACCGTATCGAATCCGGAAATTAAAAAGAATTATGAAACTTTGAGTGTAAGTAAATTAAATCAAGCCTAATACATTGCTATTTTTTCGTGTCGAATTTCACTTTGAAGGAGTGAAACCACCCTTTGAAAGAAAATGCAATCTTTTCTTTCCGACGGATTATCTTAAAAACGGTAAGAGATAGCAAACAGAAAAATGAACAAAAAATCCAGTTCTCTTACGTCTATATAATTACAACGACTTTAATCCTTTAGTATTGACGCAAACATGCGTGTATTTGAACGCGCAGACCTGTCGCGTGAATTCAATCTTTAACCATTGGTATACTTACAGTGTTATAAAATAAACTTCTAAATGTTGATAAGAGCAAGATTAAATATTTTTCCGGCGTATTGTAATTATTTCTTTTTATTTTAAATTTTGGTCTTATGAATATTGTTGAGACACGTCTACGCCATCTACCCGCTGCGAGCCTATGCCATACGCGTCGCGCTTTTCAAGTATTTTACTTTTACCCCATCCATTGTTTTCATCCATTGTATCGCCGAGTGAGGGAAATGAACGCATGTGCAAGCGAAAAGCGTATTTCAAATGTAATAAACGATATTAACCGCCAAGCGACGTGTGGGGTTTATTTGAAAGATCCACAGAGTCCTATCCTACAAACATCCAAAAATGTATGTAAGTATAATATTGTAAACATAATCGTTTGAATATTTTTTCCGACGTATTGTAACACTTGTTGCGATAATTCTGAAAGTCACCTGTAGTCGGCGGTCAGAAGTATAGGCCATGTACTCCACGTTATTCATGGGAAGAGCTCCGGGACGGCACAGGGGAGAGAGGGGTCTCTCGTTAGGCATTTTGTTTACGGTTTTGATTCATTATGAATAACATATTGACCAATAACAAATTAGTATTAACTATGAAATGAGAAAAGATGAAATTTTAGGGCTCTTCTCGTGAAAAACACAGAGTAGATACTGTCCGCCTGAAATCTTGTCACATGATCTTTGAGATAAGAAGTTAAGAAAGCAATGAGACTCCTGCACTCACCATATTATTGTTGTTATATATTGTTGTTGGTATTGCGGGAATAACAAAGGACGGAAACGAGATTGAATGCGATGAGATGAGATGACCCTCAATCTTGCTTCCGTCTTTTGTTACTGCCGCGCATCAATAGCGACCAAGGGTCGGAGTCCGAAGCGACCCGAACATTTTGAGTGAAAGAGTTCCCTTGGCACCCTCACTTCATACCAGGAATATCCTGCGACAATACTTCTCAGGCGGAAAGTACATGGATGCCGACTATAGTCTACATCAGGGCCGTTCAGCCACTGGCCCGCATCAGTGTCACGAGCCAAATCGTATTCATGAGTAACAAGCCACGTCTCCTCGGACAAGTGACCTGTATGTATGACTACCTAGAGTGTAGTAGTGCGTGAGTGCCTAAGCTCGGACCAAGCGCGACACAAGCTTATCCCACTAACCAAATCCGTTTCCCCAACTTCATGAACGAATACCCAGAGGTTTGCTCGGAATCCTGCCTTTAGCCCGCCAGGTCTATTGAACGGCCATGGTCTAGTTAAGACCAAAGAAGGTTTCCAATTTTCGTCAGTTAAAAATATTTAACAGTTTACCAGTTCTCTGCGATTTGGAGAATACAATACAGTACAGTACAATTACTATGTACTAAATATGACACATAGTAATCATAGAAACATACCACAAATTTATCTATCACACTTCAAAGAATACTTCCATTCTTTCAATACTTTTTGAATTGAATAATTTTTTTTTATAATAAATTATGTTACTGCAGAGAAAGTATTTTTAATTAATATAGTTAACTTTTGAAATGTCATAAGTCAGTGTAAGAATTAAATTGAAAACTGTCAAGTGACGTTATCATACTTTTTAAATTTTATAATACCATATGAATATATGTATAGGGTGTATCTAATGATAGGGGTAAACTAATCATTCTGATCCTGGAGAAATTAAAAAAATCGTAAAGGAAAACTTTGTACTCTTTGACAGGCTCTACCATATTATAGTATCAATTTTTTACAAATGCATTGATGCAGCCGAAAAATGCAATGGCATTCTTTTTAAAATGAAACTCTATATATCGTTTTTACATAAATCATTTCTCTGCATTACTTTATGTAAAAAAGGTTTAAGGGTAATTATTCACATCAGCAATTCCTTACTGATTTGGATAACTGAAATATGCTGTTGGAAACTTGATTCTGAACATCATTTTCCTATATATAATACCGACTGCTTGGCTTTAGTTTCCGCGATATTTATAAAAATATATTCTTGGAGTTTTAATGCCTTTTCGATTTGTAAACATATATTTAATAGAATAAATTTCAACAAGAGACATGTAAGTCCCATCAATAAGTTTACTAATCTGTATTATCTAAATGAAGTGCGTGTACATGTATTGTAAGAAACAATTTCTATAAATGAAAATGTAGACGAAAATTTTGAGCACGATATAAAACTTTAATGTTTCAGAACTTGTAAACTTACTGCCAAAAAGTTTAAAGTGCTGGGTATGCAAAATATTGACGATGACAGAATATTTCAAGATAGTTCAAATTTATGATGAATTGTTGATTGAATTTTTTCTGGTAGTATCTTAAAACGTTTTTACATAAAATGATACAAAGAAATTATTTATTATAAAAAAAAATATATATATGTATCAACACTTTACAACTGCGTTAATGCATTTATAAAAAGACTGATTGCACTATGATAGAGTTTGCTAAGTAGCGTAAAAATTTTTTGTTTTACGATTTTTTTCTAATTTCACAAACCATAACCTGTCTCAGACTATTAGTTACTAGATACACTCTGTATTATATTCAAAATAAAGTAATGAAAAATTTAATTTGTGTATGAAACAAAATGTCATCTATTACAATTTTTCTTTACGAAAGAAAAGAATGAGAATACGATTGCAATTGTTTTACTTCACTTCAGCGATTAAAACGTTACAAACCTTAAGCGTTTAGTTGAGGGGCACCACACTGGATATCGAAAGATTATGTTCATTCTGATTTTGCTTTTCAATACGATACGAATTTATTTCAAGGAAGTCAATATTTTCATGTTATTTGTTTTAAAAAATAACCTATCTTTTATCTATGAAATGATCGAATGACCGAGTTTGAACCTTAAAATGTGTACAGTAATTTAACATTTATAAACAATGTATTCAAAAAAAATCAAAAGAGATTATTGGTAATTACTCTGCTCTGATCAAATATAATAATATTATGTGTAGTGTATATAATATAATATATGTTACAATATAATATTCTTTATTCTATACTATTATTTAATTCTTCATTGTATATCATTGTACGTAATTAAATATTTTGTAAATATACAAAAGTTAAAATCTAGGAAATCTTTTATAAGAACATATTTCATTACATTTTTCAGAATGCAATACTTTAAAATATTAAAAGAATTAAATTAAATTAAATTTTCAAATTTTAGAAAATCACGAGACAAAAATATTTATAAAAATGCTAACGTTATTTCATGTCTCTAAATAGAATGAACTAGAATGAACATAATAACTCAGTATGACATCTGGGCTGCACAAAGTATGCTGATAGTTGTACAGACTTCAGACTAACGAAGAATAAGATTTGATAGTGACAATTACGTTAACAGCCAATTACAAATATGTTTAAAAGCTTGCGATAGAACGTACGGTATTGGAAATGGATTACCTTCCATGGTTTGCCGGGCTCAAACTCAGGTACAAGGTCAGTGAATGTAGCTGCACCAGTTGGTTGCCAATCCTTTCCATCGGTAGAGTCCGTATTACCTGGATCGGGCCATCCGCTCTCTCCGAGCCTGGTGGACCATGTACCATCTCCTTGACCCAACAAAGGATTCATGTTAGGACTACTGTGTGATTGTGTCAAACCAGCCGATGAAACTGCTGGCTTACTGGTAGTTCCAGGTGCTCTTGAGAATTCATTCGAAACTAACTCCCCATCCTTGTCCAATGAAGGTAACTTCCACTGGTTCAGTCTTGACTGTTGTTGACTCTGTAACAAAAATATCAATAGTTTCTATTCGATGCAGATTATGTTCGCACTAAATTAAAAAATTCCATTATTCGCTAAAACATATAATTTGCAAAATGGAACCACTTTCTTCTACTTTGAAAATGATCGATACATGGCGAAGATTATTAAACCATTAAAGGATTATTAATAATAAAAACATTTAACTCAGAAAATCCATCTTTATGAAAACCATGAGTTTTGTACTTATACTTTGTACCTAGTATTACTTCAAAGCACCTTTTTGCTTTAACAATCCCCATAAAAATAGTTGAGTAATAATTACTTAATTTTATATATTACTGGATCAACAATATGGTTTTTCCCCTTCAAGAAGTATGAGTTCATTCTGCATTGCATAAAAAATGTAAGTCTGCAATGATGTTTGCTAGATTTTATAAGGCATAAACGATACTCACGATAGGAGGCTCCTTGTTCATTGTTAATTCTGTGAAACTGTTTTGTAAAGCTGACATAGGGTCATGTACAGAACTCTTGTAGTATTCCGAACTCTGAGATGGTGGAGCAGGATGTTGTTGTTGTTGTTGCTGCTGCTGTTGCTGCTGCTGCTGTTGCTGCTGCTGTTGCTGTTGTTGCTGCTGCTTCATATAAGTAGCTTGTTGCACAGCAATTTGATTTTGAAGATTTGCTATTTGCTGTTTGGTTTTAGTTATTTGTACACTGATCTGAAGAACTGATTGGCCGTTACCCTTCATAGTACTCTGTACCGAATGCTGCTGATGAAGTTGCTGCAGAACTTTGATTTGTTGCAATAATTGGTTCAAAAGTATTAAAGTTTGAGGTGCAAGAGGTTGATTTAGAATTTGATGGTTTAAGTAACCTTCCTGGACGGCTAACTGAATTTGTTGCACTAACATACGCAGCTGTTGAGTACTCGGTTGATTCTGAGGAGTTCTAGAAGGCTAAAATAAAAAACATTAATTGCGAAAAATTATTACTACATTATTGCAAATATTTTCTAGACAGGATATATAATTTGAATCATTATATTATATTTATGATAATTAAAGAATTTACCTGATTGAAAGGTGGTTGAGGTGCATTACCACTAGGTTGTTGTTGTTGTAAAGGAACAGCAGCTTGTTGTTGCTGTTGTTGTAATTTCAACAAACTTGCACTAGCAACCGACCCTCCTACACTACCAGTTGTGTTTCCACTTGCCACACCAGCACCCTATAATTACAGAATCATTTGTGTGTTATTGAATAAGAAATAGTAATATAAATCCATAACATTTAATCATAATTTGATAATGTGACTCTAAGAAGCTGACAAATTTTACAGGCGATGCACAGTAATCAATTTGCCCGAAAACGTGTACAAAATAAAAAGAGAAGTTTTTAATTCACAGAATCGAATTAATAGAATTGATAGATAGGGTATCTGTGTATAATTCCTCGTAATTTTCAATGTTTCAGCCGCAACCCTTTCAAAGATATTCTAGTTTAACGCCGATAATCAGAGTTTAAAAAGCTACTTTGAAATTAATTTATAGATTACCATGTTGTTTTATCTAACCAAATATTATAATTTGTAACTTGGTATCATATGAACTATGTTGTACGTAAAATAAAAATGCCTTTTTATAGCAGTTTTTATAAACAAGAACAGTATACATACATATTTTTTGCGTCTATAAGCATAAACGTAACTATTTCTCAATAACCAGCGATGATTTTTTAAATAACGTTTACATGTCCCTGAAAACGTTCAATTAAAATAAGATGCATTTTCACAAACTGTAGCTATTTTTTTTATAGAACGGTTCGATAAATCGGAGTGTGAGTTCGGCGTGCGCGATCAAATTTCACCTATCACACGAAATTAAATAATGATTATTTTTAAATGAAGTTCCAAACGAAATTAAATACGACTTCCTGTCATATTAGACATTATTATTGTTTTCTATACAATAGCTTGAAAATGCAAAAATAGTTTTTTGAATTACTTTGTTTTGTTCTAAATATATAATTAGAACTATAAATATAATATTTAATATTAAAACTGTATATTCTTCATTTTATTATATTATGTTCTTATAACTTACATTTTCGCAAAAACCTAGGTTAAATTAAAGTTTCATCTTTGAAAATCTACGAAATTCTAATCGGACATTTTCAAAGGTATAGTCTAAATTGTAAATTACATAAAATACTACAAGTCACCTGAAGTTTTCTTTTTATCAAGAAACCGCTTTAATAATGAGAAAGAGTCTTTTATCTCATGCTTGTGTATTTATAACTTTTACTAACAATAACACTGGAACTATTAAAAAATGATGGTATGTTTATACGATATTATTTGACTGAAATTATATTCAACTCGAAAAGTTCCTATTTAGGATAAAACACTCTCCATAAGTGAATATCCACATCGAAGATGTGATTTTTTTACACCTGACTAAACTAAGGAGGCGGCACATAAATAGTTCAAACGTACAATAAAAAAAATAATAATAAGGAGAGTGTAATAGAGCACTAAAAAGGGAACTGTATAAAATAATAAAAAAATGATAAGAAATAATCTACTTTCGTTAAGAGCAGGTTAGGTAATTATATTTTTTATCGTTGAATAATAACAAAGTATACCCTAAAACATTATATAACAGAAGTAAAATTTATTGAATAATTTAACCGATTGTAAATACTTCTACTTTTTTTCGTATTACTACGATATAATTAGTTGGCAAGGAATAAAAGCTCCTAAGATCTTACATAACACGAGAGAAGTAAAGATAACAATAATTCATCTTACCGGCGGGAAAGACATCTGTTGTGCGACGTGATTAAATCTAGGATATGCTGGTGCAGTTGTAGCTTGATTGCTTGGATCATAAGTGGAGTGTGCGTCATGTCTTCTCCACTGATCTAACGGCCGCACCTGACTCAGAAGTTCCAAAGCTTCGTCTCTATTCATTTCGCGATTCCTCAATGCTAATTCAACATCATCTTTCTGCAAAAAAGAAAACAAATTATTGAATTTATTAATTTAAATATGATAACAATTTAATCAGTTAAAATAGTGCAATCGGAAATGATAAATTGAAAGTGTTTGGAACATTTTACTTTCACTTGTTAGATTAAAGAGAAACACTTTAATTTCAACATAGAAAACTCATAGGAATTAGGAATACTATAAAAAATATGCGTCAGCTGTACTCTGAATTCAAAACTTTGTAGCTTATTCTAATTTTAACGATTTCTCTCTAGTAACTTATGCGTACTTTAAAGCCTAAATCGCAGAGATATCGGAATTCTCTACTACTCCATATGACTTCCTTCGTAAGAATAGGTTTTGTAGGATGACCCCAACTAGGAGAATGATCCATATCAGTATCACCCCAGCTTCCAGTAGGTCCCATCGGTTTGGGTTTGTGCGCACTAGGTCCACCCCAAGTACCAGGGTTCAACTGTGCTTCATTCCAAGTACTCGGTGTCTTTGGGTCATCCCATGAACCTGCATCGTGTGGTCCTTCTGTCCAGCTACCATTTCGTCCACCAGGGGCACCAGGGTGACCCCACATTGGTCCACTTACATCTGGTTTCATTCCAGGCTGACCTGGCATTCGGTTTTGTGGCATGCCTGGAGGGCACTGCGTACCTATAGAAATCAGTTTGGTATCAATTAATTTTACACTGAATTTTTCTTTGATTATAATATTCAATTCCCTGCTCTGAATTCTGATTTATCGAATACGTAACGAATGTTTCAATAACACAGCAAGACAAACATACGATATGTAGTATTAACCCTCCAAATAAAATCCCAAAAGAAGCTGAACGCAAGTTTTAACTAATATGTATAGATTATTTAAAGGCAACAAAAATTCATGTTCACAAAAGTAACGACGATATGTTCTTAAATGTACAACAATGATCATTGATAACGTGTTATCAGAATAAATAAAACCACATTTTTATAAATATAGAATGAATTCATCGAAATCATAGTTATTCTAATTTTTATTATACTTGTCGCGAGATTCATACAACACGATTTTATCCTAACACGGTACAAAACATCGTTCCGAAATAACATCTACAAACAGATGTTCGTGCAGAATAACCAATTGTAGTATTATCGATACAACGTGGATGACCAAAGAAAAGAAATCCTATTATGAGATCTCAACGTTAACTGGATCCAATATTTCAGAGCACTTAAAATGTCTGCATTACAAAATGGGTGAGAACGAAAACTGATCTGCAAGGTGTGGTTTAAATGTCGTTATGAATATATCGTATAGTTTTTTGTTTTCTACATTTTGTTAATTTTCTAATTCTAAATATAGCATTTCCTAATTATTAAAAGAATACTTTTAGTTTCTCATTGAATATCAGCCCCATACAATTATTCAATTAAATTGTTTATCATAAAGCTCTATGAGTGTTTAGCATGAGATGATTAAACGTGAGTAACAAAATATGGTTTTTTATTTGTAAATACTCTAGTAAAATTGGGGAAAGCATGTTTAATATTACCGCATTTAATGTACATTAACAAATTTTTAATAAAATATAGGCCACTCGATCTATAGTAAGATAATTTATAAATCTATAATAATTGTGTTAATGCTATTTCAATCATTACAAAAAGATAAAAATTTTTACTGTCTTTAAAGACTTTCAAGATATTTTATTAAGTTGATGTTTCATTTATAATTTTGGACCTATTCCTAAACCGTGAACAAGTGACTAGATACATGAACAGTTCTAAAAGGAATACACGTGGGATATTTTTCTATACTTTTGTTGCTACTTACTTTTACTTTTTCTATATTATTTACGTTAGTTGCAGAAAGAGTTCGTGCGATTTTCAATTTCTCTTTGTGAGAAATACAATTTTATCGAATAATATTAATAAATGTATAATAGACAAATGTAACACAACAAACCTCCTCTCGCAACATTTGGCGTTGGAAGATCCTTCCAATGAGCAACTTTACTTCCAGGGATAGCCCTTTGATTAGTTGCAGCATTACCCCATAAACTGGTGCCATCGTCATAATTCGGAACGTTCCTCCTTTGCGTCGGCGGAGAAGGTTCTTCCCAACCTGATGGTTTGCCCGGCATAATATCTTTTGGTGGCGGAGCAGCCCACTGATTTATACTGGAGGGATTCAACATTTTTGTTGGAGGGCCAGAAGGGTGTTGATGTCCCATTTGGTGGTGCGGAGGTCCTGGAGGTTGACCCCACATAGTATCCGCATTTGTGCCATTTAATCTCCCAGAAATACCTCGTGGATCTCCTCGCATGTCTGCCATCCTAGGATCCCGAGCCATTGGATGTATTGCACGTATATGTTCTTGAGGGTCCAAAGACATTCTGTGATCACGGGGATCTCGTATCTCTCGGGGATCAACGGAACGTAGATCTCGGGGATCTCGATGGTCGATTCTTGGGTCTCCCCAATTGGATCCTACGAGAACACGCATTATATACAATACATACAGATTTTTTAAATTGCATTATTATCGAAACTTATAAATTAGCTCGAATATTATTTATACAAACACCTGTTTTAATTATAAAAAATACATAAATTTTCTAAAATCGGAAATTTTTCCATAAAACATCGTTAGAAAATATAAGCCATTGAGAGCAAAATATCCATATAACTTCGAATTTTTTTTGGATACAATATAGCTACATAGTTTATTATTAAATTATATAATAAGTGTAAAATAAACTACGAAAATATAAAAAATAAAAAATGGAACACGATTATATTTTTAACTCTTAACACTTCCCTAATCAGTCATGAATTCATTCGTGATTTTATGAGCTGAAATTCATAAGTGAAGATTTATTACCACTTACCCTAATTTATATTTGAAAAAAATATAAAACTTTGTAATAATATTCTAGACCGTATTCAGCAGTTTAAATCGTTTAAATCATTTTAACATGTTGCATGTAAATAACGTATGTATACACATTTAAGTTTAAAGATATGTCTCTTCCATATTCATTCGTAGAAAAATTTCCAGCAGCGCGAAAAAGCATTCTGATAATAACCAAACCTACACACAGATTAAGACATCGTATCCATATTTTTTTGTTTCAAAAAACTACAGCAATCGCTACCACGGTTGCC
Organism: Nomia melanderi; assembly: GCF_051020985.1. Lineage (NCBI taxonomy): Eukaryota > Metazoa > Arthropoda > Insecta > Hymenoptera > Halictidae > Nomia > Nomia melanderi. The sequence continues at coordinate 128,767 of NC_135007.1, read as the reverse complement.
ATAAAAAAAGTCTTAGAAGAACGTAAGTAATACTACTGAAACTTCGGATTAAATAAATACTCTGTGTGTGTGTGTGTGTGTGTGTGTGTGTGTGTGTGTGTGTGTGCGTGCGTGCGTGCGTGCGTGCGTGCGTGCGTGCGTGCGTGCGTGCGTGCGTGCGTGCGCGTGCGTGTGTGCGTGCGTGTGATTATTACTGTATGTTTTTGAAATAAAGTTAATAAATCTACAAACTTCGAAATTAATATGTTTAATGGCTCTCTAAAAAACTTCCCGAAAATCTCCATACCCCACTTTAGGGGATACATCTTAAGGGAACAATAAAAACTACTAATTATGTTAAATTAAATCAAAGATTTAAAACTATTTTTACATTGCTGTGGTTGAAACAAATTTTGTAACACACGTTTGTAGTTAACGTACTGTGTTCTTCCTTTCTATTATTTTATACAATAAAATTGTCTGTAAATCGAATATTTATATTATATCTATAATAGTATTTATTACAATTTATTACAAATTTCGATTTCTAAAGGTAATATAGGAAGATTAGAGAACAAAAATATGACACATAATAAAGACAAGTAGGAAATTTAAGTGTGACTAGCATTACCTCCCCACATACCGGCTTGATTACCGGTGCCCGTTGTCCATTGGCCAGCAGCAGTGTTCGGCTGAGAAGATGTAGGAGCCCCAGTCCACATATTTGATGAATCGGTAGCTTCATCATCTTCACCCCAAGTCCCGCCAATATTTGTTGCTGGAGTATGACCCCAAGGAGTTTTTGGTTGTTGTTGAGATGGTGGTTGACCGCCATTTCTAATATTAGCTTCCCATAAGTCTGTACCGGTATTTACTGGTGGTTTCCACACTGGAACTCCATCTTTAGAGGAATTAGGCTCTGGAGTAGTTGGAACGTCCCAGTTTGTATCTTGATTAACGTGTTGCTATAAAAAAAGAAACAACTTCTGTTAATGATAAAAATAAGTGTATACAGAAGCAGATAATACTGTTACAGTAATCTAACATATTTGTTCATAATAGTACTATATAAAATTTCTATTTCTACCGAAAGTACATTTCTTATAAATCAATGAACAATTGCATGAAGCTATAGAGACGCGTCGGAAACAACAGAAAGCAGATTTTTAGCGCAAATAAAATGTCATATCCTGTCTATTTTCAATGTAGATGCACTCAACCAGAACATTTTATAGGAACGGAATGAAACGTTAGTTCACTTGGTAAAGTGGTGGAAATCTAATCATGTGTATCTACATTGAGTTGCGTTTTTATAATTACACTTTTCAGTTGTATACATTGTATTACGTATACTAATAGTTATGCTGGGCAGTTATATTATTGAATAAAGTTACATATTGTTGAAAATAGACGATACATGTATACCTATGACTTTTCAATTTTGGCCACAAATGAAGCCATCTTGAATTTAGAATGTTTAATGTCAGATTCATTATCAGTAACATCAAAAACCTTTAAATAACAACTTTTAAGGAATTTCGGTGGTATTTTGACTTTTGAGTATTAAAAGTGAGTTTCCAGACCACTGTGCAGTGGTAGAACTGTGAAAAACCAATTAGATCTGAATTCTTGTGACTAGCCAACTTGTTATCAACGCACAGTACGTACATAATCGAACGGTGTTCGTTATTGGCTCAAATTTATCTCGACATAATATACTTTTTCATAAAATGGACATACATTATTCAAGTAATTGTGAAAATACTTACACGGCCCCAACCATCTTGACTAAATAACGCTTCCCTCATTGTGTTCAACTGCTCCAATTGCTGTTTCGTCGAAGGATTATTGCTAGCAGGGGTATTACTACTGTTAACGGATCCCTGACCCTGATTATTTGGTTGATTATTATTGCTATTGGAGTTTGACTGTTGCTGTTGTTGCTGTTGCTGCTGGACTGTATTATTATTATTTGGAATAGAAGGATTTTGGCCAGGTCCTCCAGGATTGTTGGACATCCCTTGCGACCACTGATTATTGTTTTGACCACCCTGATTTGTGCCGCTTGATTGAGAAGTAGGTGGACCAGATTGCTGATTTGATTGCTGATTCGGATTATTCATCTTGTTCACATTACCTAAAGGATTGCGATTGGCTATAGCAATTCAAATAGACGGGATATACGAGCGCGCGTAATGGATATTTTAAGGAACGATAATTTACAAACGTAAATCGCGAACCCCGAAATTGTGGTTTCGACTTTAACTGGTAACTACACTAGATGCGAAGAGGGCAAAGTTAAACTAATCAAGTCCATCGTTCTATACCGGACACACTGGCGAGTGTACTCACCTGGAACGTTTTGCCCACCGAGTGGCACCGTATTCTGATTCGAATTGGGATTGCCGCTGACAGATCTGTTCACATTACTTCCAGACCAATTTCCAGAATTGCCACCATTCCCGGAAGGGTTTCCTGACGTCCCTCCCCATGCAGATTGATTGCTATTATTGTTATTTGTAGTGCTAGCCTGTGTAGATCCCCAACTTGCAGATCCACCGTTGTTCAATGAACTTTCACCGCCGCCAGCTAATCTAAGAATGCTGGAAATGCCCCATCGCTTTTTATATCCTAAATTAGGCTCTCCCACATCGTAAACTGGTCCAAACAGGAGAGTCAATACACGCTTAAGATCATTTTTGCGAGCCTGCAGTAAAGCATCATTAGAGGCTCCTGCGAATGCTGCTATGAGATTCCTTGCACGATCAATAAGATGATTTCGGTTTGAGCTGTTTGTAAATGTTCCTTCGCTTTCGAAACGATTAGGAACCGAGTTCTGCGTATACATGATTTCCTCTTCCGATTGAGCCGAAATTATTGGACTCTCGACAGAATCTCGGCTATTCTGAAAACAGTCCCGACATCTATCAGAATTCTCAGAATCACCGTATCGGTTTACTACAATGGCATTCATCTTCGTCAGTTTCCGATAATTGTCACGAGAATCTTCATTGTCAACGAATTGGGCAGTTTGGAAGGTCAAATTGATTAAAGCATGGTGATCAGAATGCATCGGATATCTCGGAAAACTATTCTCCGCAGTGTTAAATCCGATAGGTTTGCGTAGTTTGTACATCTCTTTAAATAGATATAAATCACAGAAATTCGCTAAAGAAATGTTATTCATCGTCATCACCGCGTCGGTAAAAGCTTGATATCCTTGTTTGGTTCGTTTCAGTGAACTAGAGCACGATGAACAAATAGAAACATTTCTTTCTATTGACTTGCGCGTCGTATCTTGGCAATTAGTAGTTTTCTCAGGTCCACGAAAACGGAATACCCTTATCATTTTGTGATAATGATCATCTTTCGAATAGATAGCAGTTAGAGATTTGATCGTTCTTACTTGATTAGTATCGGCAACAGATTTGTTTGCGTCTTCACGCAGGGTTTGTTCGTTAAAGCAGTCGAAACATCCTGAAGAATATTCTTCGTGTTCACCCTCTGGAAGAGAATCATTGCGATATCCCGTTCTACAGTTCAGTAGACTGTCATAAAAATCGTGAGGAGTATGCATTTGGTCGGGCCATAATGTTTTGAAGTAGTTCGGCCGAGATCCAGGTACACCGATTAATCGGGATGCAGATTGGCGTTTAAGCGTCATCGTAGGCTTGCAGGTAGTCGTAGTAGGAATGTAGAGAGCGAACTCGGCTTGGTTCTCCCCCTTAACACTAAATCTATCCCCTATAGTAGACTTAGAAAGAGACTTAACAAACTCGGTGCCAACACGCATATACGGCACCGAGTACCTATAGTTCACGAAATAAGCGCCCGTAGGCTCGTTAGACTTAACATTATCCTGAAATAAAAGAGCACCAACAGTAATTGTTGCCACGTCACTAATACCGTTAATTCCCCAGGACAACATCTCTACCATTGTTTCCCTCGTCAAGTCGAAAGTCATTGTTTCTGAGGTTCTTATCATAGACCAAGCATTTGGATATTCTTTCTTCGAGGTCGTAAGTATCGGATACATTCTTCTAAATTTGTTCATCAACAGGAACACAGACTCGGCATTGCCTGTAAGGTTTCTGCCAGATGTGGACATCCTGTTGACTCGCTTCTTCATCAAAGTCTCCGCAGTCAATAAAAACGTCGAATTTTGATCCGTCGAGGTCGAACTCACGTCTCTTCCAGCTGTGAGCATTTTAGAGAAGAGAGTACAGAAATTTGCATTCTTTGGGTTCCAAATTGTACGATGGATTGCCATAGCACCCATCAACGAATTCCTTTGAGAAATCACGATTATTTTAGTATTATAATAAACGACAGTTCGATAATCCGTTTCAATGTTTCGCTTCGCTTCGTTCACAGTCATACAATGTTGTACGTTAAAGGCCAATTTCTTCCAGTTTTTCACCATCGAAGAAATACTCAAGAGTTGGACATTGGGATGCGTCGTTTTGTAGCTAGTCTCGTGGCTCGGTATCCCCTTCCACATAATACTAAAGTCGCAAATCACCTTACAGCTAAGTTTAACCACATAAAGCTTACGATCTAACGAGAGTGGAACACATGCACGTTGCGTCAGCTCGCTCGCGACCAGGTCGAGCCATGGAGGAGAGGATTGTGCGCGGTTCAGCGCGTTTCTCAACGGGAGAGGTCGCGGAGGCTGGTCAGTTAGCTCGTTTCCGGGAACGATAAGCGTAATGGAAGAACTGGTGGCCACATTATCTCCTTTCGTAGTTATCAAATCTGATTCTTCGTTCGACGATCTATCACTTATTTTAACTTTCTTTAGTATTACGAAATTTAAAGGCGACTTTGATATTTCTTTACAGATTTCTTCAATGCTTGCTAATGCAATATTATTGTTTATAAACGATATATCGATATTGATCGTCATAATATTTTGCAACATTTCCTTCCTCTTTTGCTGCTTCTCTTCTTCTTTTTCCTCGTCTTCCTCTTGTTCCTCTTCTTCATTCCCCTTCTTCTCCTTCTCCTCCTTCTTCTTCATAGCGTTGATTTCCATGAGAAAAAATTCGATCATTGTGGACGAAGTGTTCGCTTTTGAAACAGTACTTCTCAACAAAATCTTGTCAAGGATACGTAATGACCTTCCGAGTAGTTCGAATGAGAGGAGATTTAGTTCTTTAACGTGTTTCTTAGGTGTCTGTATGCCCTTTATAGTAAGCGTCAGTAATATCTTTATCGTTTCTACGTTAAACGGAAGGCGAGATTCGTCTTTCAAAAATAGATATGTGGATAGAAATTTCAGAATTTCCGGTTGAATTTCGGTTGAAGGAGTATGGTCTGCAAACATTTTTGATAACTTGTACGTCGGAGAATTCACATTCTTCAGACTAACTGCGATTAATGATATACGTGTCACACAAGATTCTCTCCAGGCGTCTTTAAAATAGTTCGACACAAACTCCTGTGGTATCTTAATAATTCCGAAGATGCATGCTATCGAGGAATGCTTGCTCGAAGCAATTTGATTATTCGTCAAGAACATTTTCATAATTCTAAGGTGTTCGATCTGCGGCGCAGAAAGCAATCGTTTTTGTAACAATAAACCGTCGAAAGAAGAGTTCATCGTTAATGGGTTATAATTCCAATGGGCTCTTAGTCTCATTGCGACCGCACCACCGTCCATTTCGACGCGGAGGAAATAATGGTTATTGGTTGAGCTGAGCAATATCACAGACTTGTAGTTATCGTTATTATTACTTAGGAGGCTAGAATTAAACTTAACGTTATTGTTTTCGCCCGGATGAAGGCAGGACCCTAATAAAGAGTAATTGTCAAGAGAGTCGAGAGAAAAGTGGCCTGATGAGGGGCGATCAGACTTGGGTATCCTAACTAGGCTAGGTACCCCTTCACCGATTGCGCACTTATCTCCTGTTAATCGTAGATTTATGCTTATCTTTAGTACCCTAATGTTTAATGCGCTAAAGCTAGTCTCATTATCACTTAGTGTCTTAGATATAGACTTAGAGTTATTGGCGGAGCTGCCCGGTTTGCGGTCACCGGATGAGCCCGGTTCTTTTGTTTTCCTTGTTGCATTAACTGTTGTTACTCGATCATCTTGATGATTATGTTCTGCTCGACTTGAGCGATTATTTACCGTAGAATTATTATTATTGTTGTTATTAGTATTTTTATTATCGTTATTACTACGGTTACTATTATTATTATTATTCATATTATTATTAATATTATTATTAATATTATTATTAACATTATTATTATTATTAATATTATTATTAATATTAATATTGTTATTATTAATATTATTACTACTATTATTCTTATTATACTTATTCTTATTCTTCTTGTTGTTATTACTATTATTAATATAATTATTACTATTCTTATTCTTATTCTTCTTATTATTCTTCTTATTATTATACTTATTCTTATTATTATTCTTCCTCTTCTTTTTATTATTATTATTATTATTATTATTATTATCGTAAGTTAGAAGGTGATTTCTTGTTGGGTGTTTTGTGGTTAACGACGCCACTGACTGGCAGGTCGGGCTTCGACTGGTCAAGGTGGACTTGCCTGAAAGAAAAGGAAAACGATTTCTAAGAAATTACATTTATTAGGACAACAACTTGTTAGCATTCAATCTCATTTCATTAACTGTCTTATTATACACAATACCTATATTTTGGGGAAATTCCCCTATAACCCCAGACATTAGCGTTTAGTAAAATACCTGAAACTTAATGGAAACAGTCGGAGGGAGGAAATAAAAACATTCTATTTTAGCTGATTTTCCTACACTTCAATAAACGCTTTCTCGGGATTTTTTCAACTGAACTAGATACGAGGTGCTCAAAGTGTATACCGCACAAATGAAATGACGAATAAAACACTGAACAGAGTGAAAAAAAATGCGTTAGAGTACATAGGTCGAAGTCTCCACAGTGTCCGAGATAGAAATAAGTCTTGTATTGACAGAAAATTTATTGCAAGTGAAATGAGAATACCTAATTGTCTTGAAAAATATGAATGATATGATGCGCTTAAGACAAAAGTTATGGAGTGTGAACTGCTATATATGACGGTGTTGGCTGTTAATCGTGAAGTGTCCGTGAAACATCCTACAAAGCTCAAGCCGTTCCCAAAGTGTGAATATATAATACAAAGCCGGTTCACCGATATTCACAGTACTTGACGAACAGTGGATCTTTCATGGGAAAGGAACATAGCGTTCAGGGTCCTTGTTTGTTGCAGGATGGGTTGACAGACTGAAAATGTGGACGACATTGTTCATCGATCGAGTCGTGGATTCACAGCTAAGAACGCAGTCATTGCACTCGCTACACCAACTAATCGATATTCGTTCGTTCCGTTACTCTCATATGCGTCCTTATGGGAATCTACAAGAGTTTCATTCGTTTTACAACATTCTGAAGGTTGAGTTACTACGAGAATCTGCCAAAGCTGAGGCGTTATTGTTGGTCAATCAAGTATCTCTCTGCCCCTATACCCATAAAAGGAGAACCGCAATATCCGTCAGGTATCATCACTGCGGGCAGTTAAAGTGTAAATTCAAATATCAGTTTTTGTTTTATTTTCCCAATTTAATGGTATGTACAAATCTTGGAAAAATTCTGAGGCATTTCCGATATAACAATATATGGCTGAAAATTTGTGGATATTTTTTTGTTCCAAACCTTTAGGGTGAAAAATGAAAAACCTCCAAAAGGGTAAAAAAGTGTAGACTTCGCACTGAAGCTTTCAAACGGCGACTTTTTAATTTTTACAATAGTATATTAGTATGACAAACATTCTAAATTTTTTTCCAGAATTTTTATCCTGCTGCGTCATAGTTAAAGAAATGAGAAACTAATTTTTAAACGCATTTCACTCAGAACCGTAATTAACGCCTTTGACTTCTGCAATGCGTTTTATATAGTATCTACATTGCAGCTCTTACGTTTGCAGCTCCATCGCAGCTCCATCGACCAATAAGCTAAAAGAGCACAGGGGCAAGGGAAGTCTTTCATTCGGAAAATAAAGGATGGAAGCGAGACTGAATGCGATGAAGTGAAACGTAACGATAGAAAACAAAATTCTCTATAGTTCCGTCTCACTCCGTCGCATTCGATCTGGCTTTTGTCCTTTCTTATTGCCGCGCGCCAATAATGATCATGCGCCGAAAGCCGAAGTGGACCGAGTTGTAATATAACATATATTAATAAATCGTTAATGATTGTGTTTATACGAATACAAATAGTATTATTCTAATAAAATAAAAATTGTTTAGTAGAATAAAAGTATGTAGAAGGTGTTATAAAATGCTATGATCATTATAGGGCATATAATAGAAAGAATAAGGGCATATAATTTCATGTTATCTGTGTTTTTATTTACTTGACTTTTCTCTGTCTCTTATATTATTGTATACGATAATTATCACCCAGCGCTATGTACACTTTCAAAAGAGTAGAAAGTTAAAAAATTGAGAAAAACAAAAAAAAGAATGTGTGTAATCCAACAGGACTCGAATTCAAGAAACATCATCTTCAAATTATAATCGTAATATACATTCAAGGTACGTAATTTCAAATGCCTACATCTTCGAAATTCTTGGCTATCCTCGCCTAGTATTGTATAAATATTAACAAATACAAGCATACTGTTATCCTACAAAAAATCATTCAAATCTGAAGGGGACAGTTGAGGTCCTTCCGTCCTTCCCTTGTTAGACACAAGTAAACACAAAATTGTTGTACGAGTTGTACAAATGCTTAAAATTGAATGGAAATCTCTGGTTGGCCGAATTATGTGATGCAACACTCACGAGGCAAATTATCGAACTCGGAAATTCAAAAAATTATGAAAGTCTGTGTATAAGTAGTGTAAGTCAAGCCTAATAAATTGTAATTTATTAAATTAAAGTTCCATAATTTTTTTAATTCCCAGATTTGATAACTTCCCTTGTCAGTAAACTTATAAAGAATAAGCGTGTACGGGCTGCCGAGTGTGTCGGGTACTCGACTGTTCGGGCCGAGCCGAAAAAACTCGGGTAAGCCCCGGTGGGAGGCTGCAACATTTGAGCAACCCGAAACTGTAAGGGCTGACCGAGATCATTCAGACAATCCAGTGTGACCAGATCGGGGAAATTGAGGGAAACATGAATTACCCTTTTCTTGGCGTTACCGTAGGCTTCTGCGGTGGTTGTGGAGGCTGTTGAAGGGTGCTCGCTGATGAGGAATGGGATCGTAGAAGGGCTAAGGCGGAGTGGGGAAAGCCAAACCGTTTGGTTGTTTATGAAAATTCTAAATTGAATTCGACGAATTTAAATGGTACTCACTGTTTCTGATTATAAATTAAATATTACGGTAATTATTTACTTCGGGGTGCTCCTCACCAATTTCGGTGATTTTTGGATATATTGTACGGGGACGTAATTCTAAAGTAACTCATTCTTGTGACAAAAGTGTCGCTACTTTCTAGTTTTATAGATAATCACAAAAATCTGCTACCTATACATACACAACTAAACACAACTCTCTCGGCTGTAGTAATCTACGCCACTATACAGTCTCGTTGCAGCGCCACGAGCGCCCGACCGAATTTCTCCGACTCGGCTCGAACCAAAATACAGGGAACTCGCCTAATAAATAAATAATGATTTTAAATTCAGGACCTTTTAACAACTTATGAAACAAATTATTGTCTATGACCCATTCTTGTACCAACTACCTATAGACTAAGTGCACAGGGGTAAGGAGAATCGGCCATACGTTCCACCTCGTTTCGTCCAAGAAACGTAGTAGGCAAGCCTCCATATCCCTGGGGTTCCATAAAAATAAGAAACCGTCGAAACGAAATTCGACGTCAATGTTCGTTCCCTTGTCTCCCTGACTTTCCGACACCTAAAGGAGCTGCCAACACTTCTAAGTCAGACGGTACACTGTATATACCGTCCGTTGCAGCGAACGTGTCACTTTCGTCTGAGTGGTCAGATTTGAAGGCACACCCCTTGCCTACACGAATTTTCCGTCCTAGTATATGATTCGCTGAGGCCCCCATGCACACTATTCGCGTCGCGCGACTAGGAGCGCAAAGTGCCGTTTCCGGACTCGCAGTTAGATTTCTCGGAACCGCAGAGGAGGGATAGACGAACTTAGCCAGCGACTGTTTCTGCCCATATGACGTCACGAGTGTCAGATTCGCTGCAACGGATGATACATGCAACTATGTAAATGTAAGATACCGGAAAAAGTTCGTGCAGGTTCTTACATCAATATTTAAACGCAAACAACGTTTTTGTAAAATAATTTAATTTTATTTGATAAACGGCATAAACATAATTTGCTACTAATACCAATTTCACTGATTAAACTACTGAAATTTTGATTGAAATCAAATCTCAACTCATTGCCAATAATGAAAATCCTACGAACTTTTTCCGGCACCTAATACTTTTCACGCGCCCAATTTAAATATATGTGAAACAATACCTCTAGACGACGGTGTGATTCTACACTTTCAATTTGATGGATAAAAATATAAGAAAATAACCACAAAATTCATTCTGACTTTGAAGGAAAGGATTAAAATTTTGTATCGCTATATCGTATTTTACTCGTCGCGGAGGTATATAGTTTAAAAATAACCAGGGGTCGGAAATGATTCATTTTTCGCAAAATACCGTTGAAGTTCTCATTCGAAAATAGAAGATCGCCAAAATCAAAATCTCAAAAGAGAAGGACTTCAATTATTCGATTTTGATAGTTTTTTGCGAGATGGTAGTATACATGTTCCTAATGGTATGTGTAAAATATTAGGTGTAATTACACAATAGTTCTGGAGATACAAGCAATTAAAGTTAAAGTGGGCTTGTTGACAGCTTCCTAACTCCAAGATCCTGGGGTTGATTCCAGATCATCACATTACAGTAAGGTTCGCTTGAACTCCACAGAAATCTGCTCGGCTAAATTGCAAAACACCATCCCTACTCTTCCCCCACTCGCTATCTTGAGCGCAGTCTGGCGTGCCCCAAAAGACAGAGACAGAAAATGAATACAATGGAGAGAAACGGGATAAACGTAGTCCATCGACCATCGAGGGCCGCAGCGCAGAACTTCAAAGCGACGCCGCATGTGTCAAATATACTCGTGCAATCAAGAAAATTTCAACTGCGGTAATTTTACCTTCTCAAATGCGATACCCATGGATTGCTGCAATTTTTCTGATTAAAACGAGAGCAAACGTGACGTAAATCGATCTAGTTTTATTTATTTGGGGGAAATGAACCTTTAATTTCGTTAATTACATTAAGTCGGCAAAATTAGTCCGATTTTCATCGTGTTTAGATTCATTTCAATCAGAACAATCTCAGAAATTCACTGGCACTATATTTAAGAAGGTAAGGTTAAAATGACTGCAATTGAAATTTTTGCATGTTTGTATTTGATACGTGCGACATCGCTTTGAAGCCCAGCGTTTCGACCCTCGGACTGTGTCTATTTCGCTTTCACTCACTATAGCGATTCTTTGCCTTTGTCAGGCTGTGCTCAACTCAATTGCTGGTAGGAAATAGCTTCCTCATGTTTCTTCTGCTCGCGTAAATTCCACTGCAGAGACCCGAAATTGTGGAATTCAAGCAAGCCTCACTGTACTCGGGTTCTAATTTTTTTTAAATTTTACTTTTTTGTATTTTTCCACAAGAATTTTTTGTTTCGCCTGTGTTCCGGATTATTTTCATTGAACATTATGCACATATTTGTCACAGTAAAAAACGAATAAATAAGTGAAAAATGCCATGATCTGGAATCGATCCCTGCGTGTTCGTGATACAAAGTAATCAACGAGTCTGTTTGGGCAAAAATATTTTGATTGCTACGATTATGATACATCTAAAAGGTACGTAACCTTAATTGCTTATACCTCCAAAACTATTGAGTAATTACACCTGATATGTTACCCATATCATTATGGATGTGTATACTACCATCTTAGGAAAAAACTATTAAAATCAGAGTCGGGCAATTGGGGTCCTTACTTTGTCAGTGACTTTTAGCATTACATACTTTCTTAGACACCTTCCCATCAAATCGAAGGCATGAAATCACGTTGTGGTGGTCAGGACATGTCACTTAGAAACACTCTATACACGTGTATCTAAAATCACGTGAAGTCTGTCGAAACTGAGTTGTCACAGTTGCTCAACCGAGCATTCCCTTATCCTTCTGTTCACAATTATATACGCCCTATCATTTGTGCGGTATATTTTAGAAACACCATGTATATACGTATACACGTTACTTTCCGATACACGGTGCAAACCTTGATCCCTAGTTGTAATCCGTAATTCGAGCAAAGTCGTGTTCCTGTACAAAATTAGACGTAACTCTAACGCTCAGAAAAATAAACAACTACACTAACTAATACAATTACATTAAACTCATTAACCTAACCATCAACTAGCCGCTGCAATCTGTTGAAATCACAACAGCATGAACAATCATAAATAGTTGAACAATGCAGAGTTTGTAACAAAAAACACGGTCATCGGCTCAGGATCCGAATGGACCTAGACGATGTACAGTGAGGATTAAGATTTCTTTATAGTGTAAATCAAATAAAAGCTTGAAATAAAAAGGGGTGAAGTTAAGGAAGAACTACTTCTTCTCCGATTTCAATTACTTTTTAATACGTATTATTTATCACTAAGAAGTATATGAAATTTATTATCCTTTTTGGTACTACATTGAGACCCATATTTATTTTGAAAACATTGAATTTTATGGAAAAGTTATGATAGGAGAATGAAAAAAGACGAATGTTTTTTCACTGTTGTAGAAATGCAATATTTTATAAAATTTCAGTTAACCTTCTACGTGACCTCCAGTATTTAAAATATTTTCGTTATTATTTTTAAAATTTGGTTATTATTATGGTATTAAATTACACATCCTCTTTAACCCTTTCCCTACAGCGGGCCTTGCTACAGATCCCTGCCGCAGAACGAAGCGCCGTGACATAGGTGTAAACATTGCGCGCGCGCAGTCTTCAGCATTTGGGTCCAAGTCTTTTGTCTCAAAAACGCCATTGTAACATCGCTTTTAGAAGCAAAATGATTTGTATTCATAGCAATATATTTATAATTTTTCAATGAACGTATTTTTATAATTAAACAGTACAATTAACATTTTTACACTACACAACAAAATAGTAATTATATTCATAACATAATATTGAGTAATAACTTTTTAATAATAATATTCTGTATAAAACTTTTCAAAACACACAAAAACACATAAAAAAAGAGCGACAGCACTTTTCTTAATTTGTGCCTAAATTTTTGTGACCGTTGATTATAGTCATCCGTCGCAGCGAAAGGATTAATAAGAAATAATACATACCATCATTGAATACGTTAAATTAGTAGAATTAGCGATATTCAGACGATATTCAATTGTTTCGTCACTCGCGAGACAAGAGAAGATCTATCAAAGCCAAGGATCCCTACAAATATTTATAAAAATAGTCGATATATTATTAATTAAACGTAAACATTAATCACATCGTTGTATTCGTCTTGAAAAAAATTAAACTTACAACAATGAAAACACATACGTAGTTCCGTTTTAAAAAATTGCATTGACCTTGAGGTCTTTTTAAATAACAACATAAAAGCATCGAAATAACTTACTAAATATCTCACATCATGCAGAATAACTCTTATCTGAAAAATTATTTTCGTATTTTCAATAATTACAGAAATATTTCACTGTTGCATGAATAAAACGGACGTACTATCGAATTCAGTGTATTGTACCGAGAGCTTTTTGATAATATCTCGGAAACTAAACCCGACCGCTAGTTATATGGAAGACAAAATATTAATTAAAATGCTGACTTTTACTACATATTCAAAAATCATTGAAATCAGAGAAAAAGTAGCTTTCCTGTAATTTGACCTAAAAGAGAACTACATCTCTTAACACGTTCCCTGCCAGATCGTTTTTTGAAGACTTTCCGTTCAGGTCGCGTGGAGCGTATACGTATACAACTGTATTGTTTCGTTTCTGGAGTATGCCTTACAATGATTAAAATAATGCAAAACTCATAACTGTCAAGAAAAGGGTGTATAGTTTAAAACGCATAACACAACAAAGCAATAAATTAATTTTTTTAGGAATTAGTTTAACAAATACCTGACTGTACATTACTCTACCGAGCGAGTCGCATCCTCGCGCATAATATTTTTTTATGATGTCTATATTAGTTTAAAGGAAAACATGTTAGTTGAAATATATTTAATATTATATTTATGTGACAAGTTTGTATATAATCAGGAAGGGATGTTACGGTGAACACGGTTAAAACAGGGCAAACATAAATGTGGTTTATCCGCACAATTATTACAGAATGTTGCAACTTTTACAGTACAGTTTCTTGCCGATTGGGAACCGCATTTTTAACGTTAAAGCAAATCGCAGTAAAAAAAATGACTACCACGCCGCGTGGGGCGTATATTTTTGGCATTAAAAAGATAATAAGATGCAAAACGGTAGAAAACTTATACTTACCAGTTTGAGCCGACAGGACGGTTAAAAAGTCATTGGCGGCGACATTTTTGAGATGGTTTATAGGTTTTACCATCGTGTTGTTGTTTATGAATTCGATATCACAGTACCTAGCATTCTCTGATTCTCTTCCCTTCCCCACCCCTATCGGACTGTATTTCCCTAATACTACTACATCCCCCTGAAACAGAAGAAATGACCACTGTAAAAGCACAGATTTAAATTGTATTAAAGATAAGATAATTTTCAATTAAATTAATAAGCTTGAATTATAGGAATTATTTTTAATTCAGTTCAAAATAGAAATGTTTAATTTTTTTTCAAGATAATACCGCAGTTTCCTCTCTTTGCTTCCGTTTTTCGTTAAATTGGTAAATGTCGAAGAAATCCAAAAGTTTTGCAACCCTATAGTTTCCGAAATTCTAATAGTCATGAAAACTTTTCCTACCACGAAATTGAATTCCATGTATCGTAAGGAGTTTAATTAATGGCTGGGTTGAGGAATGCAGGTCTGAGTGGCCAGAGTGGAAGGAGGCCCGCCCATTGTCTCACGCATTTACAACCTTAGCGTGCGATTTGTCGAAACGGTCATACACAGATACACTGCTTCATATCAAGTCAACTCTCAATAATATTTGCATGAACGTTGCCATGAGACAGTTATTTACCAGCATAGTCGCAATACCATCGTGTCGCTAACTGTAGCCGGACGTCGACCTTCTTGGGTTTCACGCAGGTACCGTCCGACTTAGAAGTGTTGGCGGCTCCTCTAGGTGACGAGAAGTCAGGCAGACAAGGGGACTTTCTTCCAGTTCCGATGTTCGGGCCACCATCGTCTTCGGCGCGTGGCAATAACATACGGCAGAAGCGGGACTAAATGCGACGGAGTGAGATGTAACGATACGGAATGAAGTTGGCGATAATATAAACGGTGGCGCTCCAGTATGTTTTCGCGTTTCATTCTATTACATACGACAGCAGCGCTTACATGTATTCAAAAAATTACAGAAATGGAGTGTTTTTTCTCTTCTTATAGATAGGATCTTGTATATTCTTATCCTTCAAAATAACATAATCCTATTTTCTTATATATTGAATAATTGGGTATTTGAATTTTGTCCGGATAACGGGCGTTTGGCGCGTACTATGCGATAGTAAAAACTCAGGGTATGCAATTAGCCGGAAATATGCCGACAGGCATATCAGTATTTATATATTATTGTACGCAACGGTAATAAAAAAATAACCTTGTTAGTATTGGTGTTCACATTACATTCCTATGATTTATGATTTTTGTTCGCTACGGTTAAAGCTTTACTAAGACCAATGTGCCAGTTTCATATACATAGCGTTGTTTTCATTTAATGGGTAGTACTTTATGTATGGATATTATTTTATTATTTTTGTTTTCCCGTTCTAACTGTATACATAACTTCTTAACACTTTGCGTCGTAATTACTTTATTTAACACTAAATTTATTATTAGAAGATATAAATAAGACTAGTGTTTTAATTATAACTTAGATTAAGTTACAATTAGTATTGCACCAAATAAAAGTATTCCATCTATCAATAAAAATAAATTCAACAAATTTGTTTCGGTAATGTGAAATTTAAGAAGAGTTGCAATAATTGTACTATACATGAGAATATTTACACGCATTTAGTGACGAAGAAATTGAAAATAAATATTTCGAAAATGTCGAACGGAGAAGAGGAAAAAATACACCCTGATTACCCGAAAGAAATGTTATCTATTTCTGTAGTCTTTCTTTACGCTTTATATTCACGCCAACTTCGTTTCCTATCGTTACATCTCACTCCGACGCATTTAGACCCACTTCCGTCCTGTGTTATTGATACGCGCCGAAGATGATGGCGGCCCGAACATCGCGACTGGAAGAGTCCCCTTGCTTCCCTGACTTCTCGTTTTCATGGGAAGCCGCCAACACTTCTAAGCCAGACGATACTCTCCTCTACAAAAGTTTCAGTCAGTCGCGATAGCTTCGTACATATGTATATTCTAGGGACATACACGAACGCACGAACTTTTCGGTATGCCAGAGGTGGAGATAAGCGGTCCTCCCAAAAGATCTCTCTTACCCCTATACCGTTCCAGGATACTTCTTTTAATCTCTACACAGTATGTATTGGGTGAATTGGGCTGGAGTGTAGGGCAGTGTGGGGCAGTTGGGATAGTGTCACTGTCATTTCCTCACTTACACTTTTACTTTGTAATTGCCAAAAATCATCCTAGTTCGAATGTGGCAGATTTTCATAGAAAATAAAAAAGTTTTCTGTAAGTTATTCTTACAAAAATCTCGAATACTTTTGGTTTTTATTAAACACCATCGTCGAATTGGAAGAATTCTTGAGTGTTATAAAATAAAAACATGAGCAAGAAAGCGACAATAACACTGTCTCTACCTCACTTGGACATGCCAACCAACTCGTACCGATCTCTATTTTCTTAATAAAACTCTTTTCTAGATGTACGAAAGAACGTACGAAACTACCACGATTAACTGAGACTGTTGTAGACGACAACAGATAACTATAGTACACCTTTTAATGCATGCTCTGCCTTGGTTCTTTCTGGGAACATAGCTCCCGAGCTTCCGTGTCCCCATGATTTGGTAAACATAAAAAGCAGTTGCCACGTCGAAACGAAATCTGACCAATGTTTGTCATATCTCACTTCATAGCATTTAGTTTTGTTTGCGTTCCTCTTAGCACGATTCGGGCAATAACAAGGACGTGCCGAAACTGAGGCGTCATTGTTGCCATAATTACTGGACCGAGTGCTGCGAGTGGACATCTCTCCTTGTCCCTGTGCATTTTCAATTTGGCGCAGCTTGGCCTAGTCGTGAGAGCTGTACCATATGTGGCAAAAATGATGGCATGCGGGACAGCACAGTGGCAAAAGGGATCCGTTGCTGTATACGTTGCGGGACGCGACGGACTGTGTGACCGTTTTGGCAAATCGCACGCTAGAGTTATAAATGCGGGAGACAATGGGCGGGGCTTTCTTTCACTCTGGTCACTCAGCACCCATTCTTCAACCTATCCATCAACCGATCTCCCTACAGTACTCTCCTCCACAAAAGTTCTAGCTCAGGAATTACAAACTACAAGCTTGGAACGAGGCAGTTTTGTACCCCCATCCCGCGAAAAAACTTTCTCCGCCTATGATGATCTTTATTAGCTAAGTAAAACTCATTTCTACATAATTAATTTGAAGACGAAGCAGTGAGTACACGGATATACCAGTGGCCGTCTCACAGTTATGCTCATGTACTGTTCCTGTTTAAAACTGCACAGGGACAAGGGGAGATGTCCACTCGCGGCGCACACCCGGTAGTTATAGCGGTTCAGTTTCGGCATGCTTTGTCATTGACCGAGTCGCGCAATAAGGAACGCAAGCGAAACGGAGCGCGATGAAGTTAGATGTACGAACATTGGCGTCGGATTTCGTTTCAGCGCGGCGACGGATTTTTATATTTACCAAATCATGGGGACACGGAGGTTCAGCTACCATGTTTCCTAAAAGGACCGAAATGAAGCGTGTGGCTGATTCTGCTTGTCCCTGTACACTTTTACACTTAAGGTAGATACTGTGCTCGAAAGAGGTAAACAGTATATATTGGGTTGATGAAAAAATTTTGACACTTTTTATGCGTGGTTAACAACATTTTTTCTTTGAACTATTATAATGTATGAAAAGGACAATTCTTCTTTGTTTTTGCTTGGTTGTGATTTAGTCAGCGAACAGCTGAGAACTCTTCTTTTTTTTTGGTATAACAAGAAATCGTAAAAAATTTTGCATCATCCCAATAAAATTCAGTCTGTGGTAAAGCAAAATTTTCGTGATTATTTTGGAAATTATAGTGTTCTGCAGATTCTGTGTAAGGAAGAAGTTGTTCATGAACATGCATCTGACAACATTAAAAAATCATTAAAATAAAAAAGTGTTGATATATTTACGCATTCACGGTTTCCGATAAAATACTATATTTTTTGAGGTAATGAAATTGCGAGTTGACTCAAATTAATTGTCACCCAAAGCTTATGAATAATACTTTAATCTCTGTTCCCTGAATCTACCTTGGAAAACATTACAGCTTTGTTTATTTCTTTTTTAACACTTAAGTCGGTTTGCGTACTTATCCTTTTTCCTTCGTGTTCGAGATAGAATAATAATGATATTTAAACTGTTATCCTATTATAGAAAAAATATAATAATGATATAAGATGTCCTAAACTCACTGTGACAAATAACTGATTCTATCGAAATTATCAGTTAAATCTTACCATGGAATTTTGTACGAAGGCATTTGTTTCTGTAGAAATCTCATGTGAACTAGAATTGTGTGGAAACATTGGGCTCAGTTCTTCTTTGGCAGGCAATGCATAGAAACCAAGATCTGTAATTTAAAAAATGAACTTATTAATCATTCAAAGGATATTCTTAAAGAAATATCATTTCCGAAATGTTAAACAGATTTTTTAATATTAGTAAATACAGTGTCTTCCCAGAACATTTATATTTTGTTTGTAACAAATTTTTAAAGCAAGAATATATTTTTCAAAAATATGTTGAGTAATTTGTTGAATAGTGATAAGGCTAAAAGAGAAAAATATTTTACTTTTTTAGTACTTATTTGGAACGTACACGTACATTTCGAATCTTATTTTTGTAAACTTATCACACTTTCAACTAACTTCTTCAACGTAACGGCAGGTAAGCGAAGATGTATTAAGTATTTTATTTCGGTAGATAGCCCGTATATAGGTATGTGCTATTAATTTGAAAATAATAAAAAATATTTTTTCCAATACTGTACTTATTTTATGGATGTAAATGTAAAATATTTTAAGTAATTGACGTGCTAAAATGTTTCAAGTAATATATTTATTACATTAATACTGTTGAAACTTGCAGTCTCGATTATTAAATGCTGTGCGACAAAGATAATATTCCTTTGTATACTGTATACATAAATACGCAATACGAAAATTACGTGTATAACGGAAATGGTCCTTAATCACTATTATAGTATATGATTGCTAATAGTATTCCCTAGTAAATGTATAGTATTAAGCGAAATGCTCCGCTATATACATAGAAAAAATAACTGCACAATTTTTGTTTTCCAAGAAAGTGCACTACATTTTTTAGGTGTTTCGTTGCACGTACAGAAATAAGTAAAGTCGCAGGATGGTAAACATTATTGCATCGTTCAGTTTTCCTCTGAACATAATTTTCTATCTCTAATCGAATTCGAAATATAAGTAATCTTAATTACGTAACATACTCCATGGCGCACTAGAAAACGACTGCAATTTTCTCAATGCACAGTGGTCTAGAAACCTGTTTTTGTGGGCAAAATTGAAAAGTCATACAAACTTTTTGAAAATGGGTAATTAGGGAATGTTGGGGTTACTGATGGCGAATTTGACACCAAAAATTTAAATTTCAAAATGGCAGATTCAATAAAGTACACCCGTGATATAGAAATTCGTTTTGTATGAACGAAATTAAAAGAATTTTTGTACTGACTTTTTCTTCGGAAAAATATAATTGGTATAAGTAATATAAATAACAAGTAACTAACGAATAAAAATATATAATACAAAATATATAAAATATAAATCATAAAACACAAAATATTTCATTAAAATTATTCTAGGTTTTCTAATCCAATGTTATCTAAATGTGTAAAAAGTAGCAATATAAATTCTCTATCTTGTCGAAAACATCATAGTCCATTTCGGATGAAGTTTCTAGTCCCAGCGCGAACGGTATCTACAAGTTGCGAATGCTCGCGCTCTCGTGTATGCATTCCTTAAAATCTATATAAAAATGAAAGTGGCAGGCGGAGGCACCTAAGAACATATTCTTTTCCTGTAATGTCTATATTTTCATAGAAAAGTATCCTCATATCTAGTAATCGCAAGCATATTTCTAAAACCCTTCGCAAAGTTCAAATTGTTATAAACATTGCATAGTTTTCACATAACTTAATAAATGCTTACTATACCATTAAATAATCAAAATGTAACTATTATTACGCATATAGATGTTTTCAAAACTTGTTATTTGATGACCTATACTGAATATTTGAAAAAACTAGTTTAACTTTAAATTTCAGAATTTTCATTTTAAGACATTATGCTCGATTATACAATCATATAAAATAAATAATATTTTGGATTTATGAGTTATAGAGTATCTTTACTTTGTACAGAAAAAATTTTATTTGATTAATTAAATCTTAAACTTGAATAAGTAAATATTAAACTTAAAAAATTGAATATTGACCAAGAAAGCAGGTTTTCAGACCACTGTGCAGTGATCCGATAAAGTGGATTGTCATGTATTAACCGAAATATTAATTTTACTCGCAAATATTTAGTTACTTTCTATTTTCTCTTTTCTTCTGTAGCTGCATGCTCTTGACCGATTCAATATGACGTACCGGAATCGTTCAGTTCATATATGTACCATGCATCTATCAATGAAACCAGCACATAGAGGACATGATGCTATCAGCTCTCCTAGTGATATTTTATGATATTAAACCATACCGTATTACATTATATTACATTATATTATGTATACAACGTGCATTTATGTATTATTATGAAATGAAATAAACGTGACGGCAGTGTTTGGTGCCACATTGTCATTTCAATACGGGAGAGAAGCATCGCAGTTACGTCGTTTGGCACTTATTGGTCAGACTTTTGCAATAAATCTTAGTAAGGAAGAGTAGGGCAAAGTGAAACGGGTAGGTAAAACGGAAATACAATATTCTCACGACTGGTATCCGAAAATCGGGATTGCGACCGGGCTCTAATCGTATAATGGCGTTGATTCGAAGTGCAGATAAGATTCGAGTTAAGCTTCTGGTGTGTTCGTCCTCTCTAGAGAAAGACAACGCTAATGAAAGAGCGAGACGCCCGACCTTCAGAACGATCAAAGAAACAGATGAATGAGGCATTATTAATTCTATTTTAAACTGTTCTATTTTTCACTTTTTATTTTTACCAATTGAATTGTAAGGTTTTTATAATTAAAACAAGACCAAACACGATATATTTCGGGACACATTTATTTATTTAATAAATTACAATAATCTATTTTCTTCTAGTAAACTGTGACTTAAAATATGTCTTGTTTGGCCTTGTTTTAATCAGAAAAATCTCACAAATGCATTAGTAAAATTTATATTTACAAAAAATCATCCCTCACAAAAAAAAATTTTGTAATTGCATTAATATTGTCTCACCGATATCTACCCTACTGAATAGCGTATCGTATTACTACTGCTCGACCGTCGAACTTGACGGCTTGCTGAGGGGACTCGCCCCTCAGTGGTGGGGATGACAGCCGAGCACTAATCCTACAGATCGTACCGGGTACAAATCGTGAGAATACTATATGCATACGCTATACATAGGTTAGTGTTCCGTTTTGCCCCGCGTGTCGCGATTTAGAGAAATATTTAGTTATTAACAAAAAATTCCTGAAGTTTACCTATAATTAAAAGGTCTCTAGCTGGTGTCCCTCTTTAAGTGATTAATTAGGAAGAATTTCTTTAACCGTTTGAGACAATTTTTGTTTGAGTAGCAATCTTGTTATAATTTTGTATGAATACATATTGATAACGATGCTTGTATGTACATAAGGTGATTTTCACAATTGATACGGGAATCACGATACATATCTCGAGAACGAGAAATAGTACAAAAGAATACTAGAAGAAAAAGTGGAATGGTATTGAAAGGATTTACTTTTTTACATGGTTATTTTTACTACTGAGTGCATCATTACTTTTACCTCCTAAGTAAGTCCGATTACATAACTGAAAATTATAATGGCAAAGAATTAAAACTGAAAAACATACCGAAACATATTCTAAAAGCGTAAAATTCTTATTGGAATTTATTGAATCATTTTTCAGATCTTTTAGTAAGATGTGCCGAATTCGTTTCATCCTTTCAGGACTATAAACGCATACATGTGACCGATAAAAGTCGTTGCTACGAACTATGCAAGCCAAGCAAAAAATATTCCGTTCATACAGAACATTGTGGTTGGGAATATTCAGCATTCGTAGCGTTAAAGGAAACCCCGAATTTTTTTGTTCTGTATTCTTACTGAGAATAAAGGGCCTAATTTAACGACTCTAATGATAATACGCAACCACGAGAAATTTACATGAATCATTTTTACTCTGTAAATATTTTTACAGTTCCTTACATCAACTTCATAATTAAAAATACAATTTATTAAATAAAAAAGCTTGCATGGTGGCATATGTCCTATACTTCGCATGTATAGTGAGGTAACGGTAAATACCTTCGGGCTGGATGACCGTAAAGGTATCACATTACTACGCTCATTGATTTCAATCTTTTGTTTCTCATAAAAATGTAAAACAAACAGTATAGAGCCTAATTTAAAATATCGATGTCATTGAAATCCTATTGAAAATAAGTGTTCTGCGATAAATCAACAACTATTTTCTTTTTTCATATTCTATTTAATAATCTTTTTCCTAGTCATTTATTCACATGTACAGCATTGGGTACAAACCACTGTGTTCATAGAATCGAATTACCAAGACGGATTAATATTAAGCGTCAAGATCGAAAGGAAGAAAAAATAATATTTCTTTTTTAAAGAAGCTTTCGGTGATTTTTGAAGCTAAACTCTTCTCGACTCAGCCGCTGTTATCTTGGAATAAATAAGTATGTAGATATGTATCTACTATTCGCTCCACACGTTACGACCACCGGCCAGAGGCTTAAAAGTGCACAGGGGTAAGGGGAGATGTCCACTCGCGGAGCTCGACCCGACAGTTATGGCGGCTCAGTTTTGGCACGTCTTTGTTATTGACTGACTGATTCCTTCGTCCCGCGGCTCGGCCAGTAAACAAAAATATGCGGAAACTGAGCCGCCATAACTATCGGGCCAAGAGCCGTGAGTGGACGCTGTTCCCTTTGTCTCTATGCACTTTAAGCCGCAAGCCGACGAGCATACAAGACAAACAGTACTTATACTTACTGACAAAAATTAAAAAACAAACTAATTATATAATAACTTAATCTTACCAATATATGCGTAATTAGTGTATGCCTTGGAGTATAACAAAATGTATTTCTACAGTGGATACATATTCCACACACCATGAAGTTAAACGCTATGAGTTTTTGCAAATTTCAAATACTTGTGAAATCTACATTTACAACGAAGCGTAGATACGTAGATACAATGCGAAACATTTAGGAAGGAACAGAGTAATCGCGGTCAGCTGACAATGATGGTCAGTATTATTATTATGAAATACCACATATGAAGTTCTTAATTTTTTTCGTTACATCTCATTATGTCCTTTACTACACGTATGCGTGGTTGCTACTCAATCGCTGCTCAACAACGAAGAAAAACATGCTTTATTTGTTTTTTAACATAAGAAGATACTCAGAACATTAGAAGTTAGTATTAATTTTGAAGTCATTTTTACAATTTAACTTTAATTACTAATAGACATAGTACAAATATATATATTTAATATTCCATTTTTTCGATTAATCTATGTACGAGCAATGATGGTCCCTTGCTTACAACATGATCGTCGTTTTTTATTAGCGCGTTATAAACATATTCTTCGTTATTGCAACAACTTTACTCGGTGGTTAATAAACACACGGTTTAGAAAAATTGAAAAAACTCAATAAACTGCTGAATGTCTTTAAATATCAATTGAGCTTATTGAAAGTGATGACACGATCCTCTTACAACTTCATAGTTGAAAGTAAAACGGCAAAATACTCCACGTCGATAAAGCCAGCAGGTCATATTTCTAACTTCTTCAATAAACAAAGAATATTTGGTAGAAGAAAACAAAAAAGATAAAATGAAAAAGAATAAAGGAAAATCTTATAAAAAATATTAAGGTACAAGGGAGAAAAATAAGAAAAATGTATCATTAAATTAACAATTTATCATTATTAAACTAATCTGTTATCAAAAGCAGTGATAAAATGATATAAGCAAAATGGAAAATAAATACCATATTTGCTTTCAATTTAGTAATATTTCGACGATGAAATATGGTTTTGGTGCATCTCTTGTGGCCTATAGGCATTTTGAATGTTCCAGATGGGACTCATCTAAGGATATGTATGCGAAAAGTGTTACAGTCCTCAGGTTGTCATTGTTTACAAACTGACCGCTATTGTCCGCAGCTATGGGCAATGGTCTTGTTTATTTTTACCAAGTTTGTTATTTAAATCAATGTAAAACTATTTCTTTTGTATTGTACCAATAGATACATAATTTAAGTTAATGAAATACTCATTTGAATAAATATTTTACCTCATATTTTCATTTTATTACAGTCGCTGCTTAAGCGACCGCCATTGCCCCACTCTACCTTCTACGTCAGAAGTTAACTTCGGACGTTATGAATTGTGTTATAATTTGTGTTAAATGTGACAAGGTAACGGCATTTCACTGAAATCGAGAAACAAAGCTTTGTGGAAATGTTTAAGAAAAGTAAAAGAAAAGAATTGACATTACGAAAGTGTTTGATATAAATCGTTACGTTATCGCAAACATTGTAAAATGATTTCACTAGAATGGAACTGTTCAATCAGGCATTCGATGCGATAGACCGTGAAAAACAAGTGAAAAACTAGACCGTCGAATTGTAAGAGTGTGTAAATGCAATATATATATATTGCTACTGAAATAAAACATGAACTAAACCTCAATAACATTAGCAGCAAGACAGTTAATGTTGTATACTGTGTACCTCAATGGACAAAATTAGAAGAACTAACTTTTTTATTGATAAGAAAGACTTACGTACGCGTGTTTAGAAATAAGTGATAATGTAGGAAATGGCGGTAAAAACTAAAGAAACAGTAATAAACATTTTGAATCACATCGACTGTAAAGGTGTCCAAAAATATATGTCATGACCACCACAGCGCAGAGTGATCCTACATCTTTTATTTCTTGAAAAAGGATCTACGAAAGTGCTCGGAAAATTCATCCTGAAAAAAGGGTTAAAACTTTTTATTGCTGCATCGTATTCTACTCATTGCAGAGGTGAATAATCAGAAAGGTACCTTCGGTAAGAAATTAATACTTTGTCTGTATATTGCTCTTGAAGTTCTCATAGGAAAGTAAAGGACCGCTGATATCCAGTGTCCTTTTCTGTTATACGATTGTAGGAGGGTTAGGTGTACACTAATATAGTATAATATACTATACTGTACAATCTACCGACAGCTACCTGAATGTATCATCAAATCTTGAAATATAAGTTCTGTCCTCAAATCGCATTAATGCCATGTAAAGCATATAATCTGTACATAGAGTAAGGTCATCACGTTATTACTAGCCATCGGTTTTCTTGAAAATGATAAGTACAAGAAAAAAAGAAATAAGACAGAATTTATACAGTTTCTTACGATCAACATAATAGTATTTATCAGCTTTTTAATTTGCTATATCTTTCGACAAACAATAACTGTTGACTTTTTTAATGGAATTCTACGTATTTTTTTATGTCATATGAAAGCTTGCATTAAGACAAATTCATCCATGTATTAAACAATGACGTACCGAGTTATATGAAGTCAGAAATGAAAAAAATATTTCGAATATTACTTACCAATGTTAACAAGACTACAATAAAAGCTCAGTATAATTTCTTTTTTCAGGAATGTACAATTCGTTTCTGTGAATAACATTTTTCATAGCTTTTTCTAATGTTACCCGCGATATTGTTGCACATGGTTCCGTTATTTTGCTTTGTAATAGTATCTTTAATAGTTCCCCACAAGGAAAGACCAAGCAGTGTCAATTCAGAAGATCTTGGGGGCCACTTGGTAAGATTGTAAGTTTCAATTCATTCATCCTTAAATTTATTGTTAAGATAATGTTTTACGATTCCACAGTTATGTGGCGAGGCTCCATCCTGCTGGAGATACGTATCTTGAGAAATGGACAATGATAGATGTTCCCAACAATATTTAAATTGCACGTTTAGACATTCGAAATATCTACCTCCATTTAATATTCTATTATAAAAATAAGGCCCTAATGGCATATCGTTAATCATATCACACCACATGTTCACACGAAATTGCGCTTGGAAATTTGTTTCTCTTCTAGCTTTTAAGTTTCGGATACTTTATATGTGTGACTTGATTCATCAGCCCAAAGAATTTTTTAAAGAAAATTTACAGTCATTTAGATTATTCATAAGTAACCAATTGCAGAATTCAAACGCCGCGATAAATCTGTTTGTTATAGACCTTGAACTTTATGCATTTTAAAATGTTTATAATTCTGTTGTTTTAAACTTTTATGAGTTGATCCCAATGAAATATCATACACGGTATTTTTCGTACGACAATTGTACGATTTTCTACAAAATGTAGAACTTCTAATTCTTTATGTTCAGAAAGAAGAGATTTCCGATGACACATGCAGTTTTCAAGAGAACTTGTTTCCTTCAAACACTTTGTAAGCAGAACAAATTAATCCTCATTTGGTTGTATTTTATTTGAATATTCCTCTCGATATTTTAATTTCCTGTGCCTTTTATTTCCATTATATTGGTAACAAACGCGTACGATATCTACTTTCTCAATTACTAAGTAACAATATATTTCTGTACTTTACTGAGCAGGTGCCAAAATAATACTGAAATTGTACTAGAGTAGTAGGAATAGAAATAATTATTCGAATTCTAAATAAGAAGAGGAAAAACGTCACATTTAACATTGTAAATCGTGTCAGTAAGAAATGCTTGTAACAACATTACTGCCCTATTCGATCCGATTCATCAAATTTCATTGTGATTTTAATCACAACAATTTCAGAAATTCACTGGCACTACATTTGAAAAAGTAAGGTTAAAATTACTGCAATTGGAATTGACTTCCTTGCATGTTTATATTGAACGCGTGCGTCTGCTCGGTTAAATTCCACTACTGAGACCCGAAATTGTAGAGTTTAAATAAGCATTACTATAAACATAAAAAGCCACTGCTGTGCAGAAAAGAAATCTGAAGCCAATGTTCGTACATCTCACTTCATCGCAATTCGTTTCGCTTGCGTTCTTTACTACGCGACTCGGTCAATAACAAGAACGTGTCGAAACTGAAGCGTCGTTGTTGTCATAACTACTAGGCTCAGCGCTACGAGCGGAGATCTGCCCTTGCTCCTGTGCACATTATAGATGGAACTAGCTGTGGACATGGCGGGCCAACTGTACTCGAAACACTATGGGGCGATTCGAACTAAAAACCCCCCACTCGTACAGTCTCGACAGTTATCTGTCGAACTCAGCACGGATGTATGAAACGGACGTATAAAAGCACAGCCACTGACTGGAACTGTTAGAATTTTTGTCGGAGGGAGCACGTGAAGCCCAAGAAAATCGAAAGCTAATATAAACCGCTACCGAAACGGCGAACGGGTGGTTACGTGTGGCCGTTGCAAGGATGCGCCTCGCGTATATAGAATCCAAAGTAGTGGTAGCGAATGTTTTTCCTGACAATCCCAAAAATTAAAAGAATATATGATTTATTAAAGGAAAAAATTATTCGAAATGTGCATTTCTACAACGAACACAAATTTTAAAAGAATCGGCGGCGGCGTCTACACAGTATTACAGTACAGTACTACAAAATGAATGTATCTAAAACACTAAGCAGGCTTACTTAACCCTTATGTATATAATACTAACGTAATCACACTGTTCCACACCGGGTACACGGGTAATACAAGTACTTGGCTCAAACAGATTTTATATAAAATAATGATTTCATATTCAAACCCTTAAAAAATATATTAGATTTTATTACTATTACACACAAAGTAATTGAAACGATCTATAGATAACACTCCCCTAACCCTTCATTTAATTAATCCGAGCTATGCTTTAGATTTCACTGAAAATAGAGCAGATGAAATATGACTCAACGTAAGTGTATCAGTACTCCATACAGAACTATTTACCCGATTTGAGCGGCGAAAGTCTATTTTAAAAATTTTATCGAAACTGTACAATTTTTGCTATTTCAGATAATTCGAGCACTCGAAAAGTGCTGAGCTATCCCGAAATTAGGCGACTGCGCGTCGCGATCTCTAGTGCTTCGGAAACCCACTTTCTAAAGTCATTAACTTTAATATTTCGCAACAAATCTTTTTCTCACAAACTTATATCACTTTCCACTTCAGCAATTTTTTAACGAAAATCAATAAATTAAACAATTGCATATTATTTATAATGTATTATTATTTATCATATATTATATTATTGTATATTATATCATGTAATATATCATATATAAATATATAATTTTTAACTAAATATATGAAATTATATATAATTTATATCAATAACTTTATTGTTATATGCCATATAATTCCATACTGATAAATATTATATTACATTCCCATATTATTTTGTAAAAAGTCGATATAAACCTGTCTTTAATTTTGGCCGCCAAGTTCGGACAAATACCCCACTGTGCGTCAGTCAGAATCGGTCAAGCTTCGTGTAGTCACGTTTTATGAGAGTCGATTCCAGTGAGATCGGGCTGAAGTTCCCTTTTGGAATCAAAGTAACCTTATAGACTCTGTAATGTTAAATTAAATTCAACCACGACACTAAACGTTTCTGTAAAGCCACAGTTATTCAGAATATAACTAAGTTATTTGATGAACGTTGCAATTATCTAAAAACACTTAATTATCGTCCAATATCCTAATCTAGTGATTGAACATTCTGACACGATACAATCTTACCGCTCAAATTATATCAATTAATTATAATTGAAGTGTTACGAGACCTACTAAGAATCCGAGCGACTTCCCGATTTCGCAGCAGATTCTTTCGCAGTGGTTCTTCAATTTTGCATTGGGTTCGTCCACATCCTATAGCTCCCCGATTTCGCATGAAGTTCGTCTGCGCGTTGCGCCATTCTTAGGGGATCGTTACAACAACCTCAACAATTCACTGGCATTACGTTCGAGAAAGTAAGATCGAAGTTAATGAAATTGAAATTTCCTTTATTGCATATTTATATTCGATGCTTGCGGCATCGCTTTGAAGTCCCACGTCTCGACTCTTATTTGTATTTCACTTCGTCGTATTCTGTTTCATTTATCATCTTCGTTTACGCGAATCAGCTAACAACAAAAGTGGCCGAAACCAAGCCGTCAACATTCATCGCGAGTGGGCATGTCCCCTTGCCGCACTTGCCCCTTCAGTTCGAGGGACAAGTTACCAAATGTCATTAGAGGACAGTACTTGATACTTTCCCTTAAAATACAACATGACAAAAAGAGACTTTTCTTCAAAAACTGCAAGTGGAGAGTTCGTAAGGCGGCACAGAAGCGTTTAGAACAGTAAGATCGTGTACCTGCTTTTTGGAAAAAATATATTTTCTTCGATATTTTTATTTAAATTTAGTATTGAATTTAGTATATATTATTAATATCAAAATTGGACCATATAGCGCATCCTTTTTTGTACGTTACAGATATTTACATATTTATATAGAGCAACTCCTTTTTACCTTTCAGAATTATTATTTAATATTTTTCACATATTTCTAATACTCGGATAGAACTTTATTAAATTTTTAAAAAAATAGATACCAACGGTGCGTAAATTTCATAATATCCTTGTCTTGTCGAAATATTAATTCGAGTTTTATTGTAAGGTAAGTATTACAGGGTAATGGCGATATCACGAAAACATATGTATGAATTTAAATAAAATGTCGATGAAAAGTTATATTTAATGAAAAACTATGTTTTGTAGAGGCAAAACTATCCAGAATTTGAAAGCCCAAATGTGAAGTGTCAACTTACTTTTTCAAATTAAAGTTTAAAGGTAAACAAGTGAATCTGAAAGCATGTGAGTATTATGTTTATTAAATATAATGTATACTTACTTTCAGAAAAATGATTATACTATTTTTCCAATGAAAAATGGCTCAGTGGTACCATTATTTTTCCAGGTGCAAAATATGTATGTTACTAGACGACTTGCGAAAGAGTTTAATGATGCCAGAAAACGTAGAAAAGCGGAATTTACTCGTGAATTGACGGATGTGAGTGCATTAATGCACGCCGCACAAACGAATCACAGGTCAAGTGGGCAATTACACGTATCAGAAATTTAAAAAGAAAATAACGAATTTTCCGAATGAAGCAACAGTATATAAAGAAACTTATTCAGCGAACGAGAGAAAGGTAAAAAAGAACAGTTAACGCCATTTCAGGCGTTATGCATGTTCGTCGAAGCCGAACTGACACGAAAGCAATATGATATACAATTCGTCCAACGAATAAGAAGTTTTATCCGTGTTATACACTAATACAGAAGGCGAAAGACTAAATTCAAATCGAGTATCAAAATCTCCTGTAAAAATTAATTTACAGAGCCTACTGGATCATATAATAATTCGATTAACAGAATATTTAAAAGAAACTTTTGGAATCCGTTCTACAAATGGATTTTAATATACAGTTAATATCCAAAATGGGATTGCGCTGGGATCTAAGTAAACCCAATCTAAACAAGTTTCGTGAAGATAATAACTCAAATGAAAATATTTTTCAAAGATCCTTGGTACCACTGAAACTTGTGTCACATATAAACAATGGAAATATCATTTAGAAAAATCATGTACCCCGTCACCCAGATTTTATTGACCAATTAGGATTAAATTTTTAAAAGAATCTGTTGACATTGTGAAGAAGGAAGTAAATTATATTAAAGGACAACTTTCGAATTTAGTAGAGACAAAAATTAATAAACCAATTATTTTTTACTGGATAAGTAATGGAGAAGATTTTAAGGATAACTTTGTTTTTTTCTAATAAAACTATACGATTTTGAATTCACTACATAGTCGATTTATTTTAGTATTTCCTATAAAAAAAAGTATTTCTTGTCTTATTTCTATCGGAAAACGATTGATTTTTATGATATTTTAATTTAACAGACTGTTCCTGCCACGTAACAATAATTTTATAGTTTTTTGGATATGTTCGTTTCCAATTTACGATAAATTTTACAACTAATTTCTTGTATCATTAATTTGACAATGGGGTCAGATTTTCTAAAACAATATTCCGAAATCTGCTCTTATTTTTTATAACTTTTCCACCATCTTTAAGATAGATAATTATGCACATGATTTGTTTCCTAAAAACTGTAGGATATCGTCTCACGGGGAATTTTCCGAGATAGCCCAGTTCAAAATCGGCCAATATTCGCCATTTTGCTTTCTCAATGAGTCGACACATCTTTGTCTCGAGGCCAATAGGAGGCTCGACGCTGAAGCAGGTCTCGTGAAACAGGCTAAGGAATCGTAGCCTGTTCCGACGTGTGTAAAGAGCCTGCTCTAATACCAGATTTCATGAGACCTCAGCGTCACCGCTTACATCGCTGTATGTTGCAGCATGTATGGGGTCCTTTATTAGGTGGCTGAGAAAAAGTGCGCGGATGAAAAGAAAAAAACGTTAAATCATACCGAAATATAATATTTACTCAACTAAAATATTTTTCACAAGCTTTCCACCATAAATTCTTCAGGAATTTTCGATAATATTATAAGAAAGTGTTTCAAATAAAAGTTTATCACTTTTTTATGATTTGTGAATTGTAATATGCACAACTTAAAAAATAATTTTTCTCGATAAAATTCAAGGTCATCTTGACATGTTTCAAAGTATTGTTACAACTTGTTTTCAATGGTCCGCACATCCGTTTTCTGATTCGTACTTTTAACAAGAAACTCTACTATAAGAATCACTCGAAAACATTGCATGCCAAAAGTCGTATTGGACAGTGTATTAATTTTCGCTACGTGTAGGACTTGAGTATTTTTAAATACTGTAACCTTTTTTTATTATTGATACAAGTTTCTTTATGATACAATAATATTATATACTTTTATATAAGAAAATAAATAAATAAATAAAGAAATATATAAGAATAAATCAATATGCGATTCAGTATTCTTCCGATTAGTAGTCGATAGTCATCCCCACCACTGAGAGGCGCGTTCCCTTGGCAAGTCGCAAAGCCGACGATAAAGCAGTAGTAATGTGATACGCTGTTCAGTGGTGGTAGATATCGGCGAGAGAATATTAATTCAATTAATAAAACTTTTTTACAAAGGATGTTTGATAAATGAAAATTCTAATCAAAATTCTGATTAAAACAAGACCAAACATGAGATACTTTAAACCACAGTTTAGTAGAAGAAAATAAATTATTGTAATTTATTAAATAAGTAAACACGTCCCAAAATATATCGTATTTGGTCTCGTTTTAATTAGAAAATTAACACCCCTCATTCATCTGTTTGTTTTAATCGTTTCGAAATTTAGATCTCTTGTTCGTTCATTCGTGATGTCCTTTTCGGATCTTATCTCAACTTAAAATCAACGCTTGGAAAAATTATAAACTCACGTAAGAAGTGTTTTCTTTTTTAAATTGGTAACTGAATTTATACGAGAATATGAAATAAGTAAATCTTACACTATATTATTGGAATGTAAAAGTCATCGAAAGAGCTTACTACATGTCCCCCCATTCTTGTCGAACAACTCTTGTTTGCAACATTTTTCCAAATCTTCAATGTTTTCAGAAATATTCGACTGTATACGAATAAAACAGACATACTGTACGCAGGATAAAAAACACCGTCGATAGGATATAAAATTTTGTATGCTTTGCAACGTACATTACTAATATTGTTCAAGTTTTTACTGTTATCAGGGTGAAAACGCAAATGTTGATAATTCTAGATCAAAACATAGACTTGGCATAGACATAGACGTAAATTTGAGTGGTATTGGTTTAAATAAATATATATATTGCTTGAAGAAAGTCCATATCAATGAAACGAAATATACTCGAGATGAACAAGTACTTTCATGGGAATACCGCAAAAAGAATCATAAAAAACCGTACTGTTAATTTTGACACATGGTTTAGACAGTAATATTATTGTAACTAAAAAATGAACTAAGAATGAAAGGAGCAAAGTAAAGCCATGTATCCTTAACTATTATAATCTTTTTGTAGGCAGAATTGATGAATCAAATAGAATATTATACTATATTATCTTAGTAAACGAAGAACGCAAAAATATTGGAGAAGAAAGATACGTTTAACAGTGCACTTTAAAAATGCACAGGGGCAAGGGGAGTTGTTCATTCGCGGCCTGACACTCTACAGCTCTCACGTTAGCTTATCGACCCACAAGCTGAAAGTACACAGGGGCAAGGGGACTCTTCCACTCACGACGTTCGAGCTGTCTCAGCTTTCGACACATTATTATTCGACGTTATTGGTGCGCAGCAATAACGGAGAACGGAAGAGAGACCGAATGCGACGGAGTGAGATGGAACTATATCTATCGTTACATCTGACTCCGTCGCGTTCCGTCTCGCTTTCATCCTATGTTATTACCACCCGCCAATAACAACCATGCATGGAAGACCGAGGCGGCCCTAGCATCGTCAGTGGAGATGTCCTCTTGCCTCTCTGACTTTTTAGCTTTTAATATAAATACCACTCAAATTTAATGATACAATTTTATCATTTTACTCAATCATACAAAGTTGTCAATTTTAATTTTAATGGCCTATCCCCACTCCTCCCCTACCATTCACTGTTTCAAGTTCAGTTTAACTTGATCTTAGTAAATAAAGAAAGAAAATGAATATGGTAAAGGGAATAGAAACATACATACATAGTTTTTAGTCTTACCTTTTCAAATGTAGTACCAGTGGTTTATTGAGATTCATCTAATTAAAATAAATCCAAACACAACATACAGCGTTCTAGTTTTATCAATTTCAAGTAAACTAACATTTAATTTCGTTATTTGCATTAACTCTTTAAGTCCCAAATCAAAACTTTTAGGAAAAATAAATTTATTTTCACAATATACGTTAACCAACTTATTATTTTTAACAGAAATAAATATTTTTATAAAAAATACTATTGTACATGTCAAAACAATAGGTGGTCATTACTATATCGAGTTTATACTGATGGCTTCGCGACTAATATTAAAATATGTGGTTTCAAGGTGATACCACCGGGAAATAACGGGTAAAGTCGGCAAAACTAGTTCGATTTACATCGTATTCTAATTCACCTTACTCGGAAGAATCTCAACAACTCACTGGCACTATGTTAGAGAAGTTAAGATTGAGATTATTGAAATAAATATGCAATAAAGAAAATATCTGTGTTTTGTGCTCGCGTCATTCTTTTCAAATGCCGAGAAAAAGAATGCTAATCAACAACACGCGGCAGTTCTAATGCTGGGTTCTGAAATTTTAAAACTAAACCAAAACGTACGGTGTATCTCTTCTTGGCATCAAATAAATAAATAATTCTTAATGAAACATTTTTATACAAGTTCTTAAAAAAACCGAACTGTAACCCACTGAAGTATACACTCTCTAATATAACGTTACAAATTCAAGAATCATCGAAATCTCTGAAGTTTACTTATTAAAAGGTATGACATATATTTTTACAAATATCTCGAAAAATACAAACGAGCAGAAATAATATGTATCGGAAGACCGTAGCGGAATCACTTTTGAATCAAGAGTTTTAACTTAATGCTGTTGCTCGAGATGTAAACCCCCCCCCCCCCCCCATAATGGGAGTCTTACGTATGTAACTCCGACGCGGTCTTCAACCTTTTAGCTACTGTACGCCACTATAGTGACTTTCATGTTTATCATCGTTTTGAACGTACGCCGCTTTAGCTGCAGAATTCTTTCTCTGTCATCGATAGTTGTGCACATTGTAATCTAGTCTAACGTAATTACACAGTGGGAAATTCTATCAGTCTCAAACCGCAGTGATATTACATCTATCATATGCACACCGCGTAAATCGTTGCATTATAGAGGTATACTTTTGTGGCTAGTCCTACCGTAGCTAAAAGGTTAAAAAGTTATAAATATCTAGAAATATAATTACCAACCTCGTAGACTATCACTATCAATGTGCTCCTAGCTCCATGCCAGTGGAGATCTGTAAAAAGAATAACAGTAGAATGAATAAATGATTATTAATTTAACAGTTTCTTTAACTCCATAACCATCGAATTAAATTAAGGAAATTGTTCCTAAAATGCATATCTTCTTTACATAACGCGAACTAATAATCAACGTTAAAGAAAACATCGAACATTACCCGTAAATCATTGTATGTTGATTGTTCTTGTTATTTATTATCTTATTAATATTGGTGTTTTTGCAATTATTTCGAAAACTGAAAGCGTCAGTTTTTTCACAGGAAAAAATTGTTGAAAGTGATGACCTAAACAACATATTTTAAAATCATTAAAATCGACGTTGCCTATATCATTATATATACGCCTTTATTAATTAACTCTATATAGGATGTTTCTAAACTATTGCACACAAATAATAGGACCTGTACAACACACTGAATTGAGTAAAAAAAATCCAGTGAACAGGGGTCCAAAACTCAAATAGTTTCTGAGATAAAAATAGGTTTAGTTAAAAAAATGTATGGGGACCGAATCAAGAACATCGAATTATCTCGAAAAGTCGTAGTGATACGAACAAATGTGTCAAACAAAAGTTGCAGGGTATGAAGTACTACATGTCACGGCGGGAGGTATTTGACCGTAATGTCAACTTGAAACGTCTAACTAAGGTCATGTTACAATTCTTGAGTAGAACCCTATATTTTTTAAGCCGACATTCAAACGTTTCCAAACCATAGACATGAAATTTTTCGCTTAAACTGTTATCAAGATATCAACATCCAAAGTTGTTGGTTTGTTGGTAATGATGGTAGCCGGCGGGACTGTGCGACTGTGTGAACCTGTCAATGTACCGCGCCCGCACCGATTTTAATGATTTTGATATATGTTGTTGGGGACATGATTTTGAACAACTTCTTCCCGTATATACTACTTACGGAAGACTTCAGTTTGCGAGATATTCGCGAAAAACTTTCGCTACTATTACACTGAATTTTGCATTTATGAGTACGCCCGTGCGAGAGCTACAAGTATAACCGCCACTCGTTACTTCGGTAGCGACTTGTATCAATCAGTCCTCGATTTTCTCAGGTTACGTGTCCTCCTCCCGACAAAAGTTCTATTAATATTGAAACAAATTTTGGACAATTATACAGTAAATGAACCGCCCTTTCCCCAAACTAGCCCTACCTATACCGATAACTATTATCTGAGAGAAACTCATTTCTACATGTACGAGACAAAGTGTAAAATTGTCGCGATTAAGTCAAAACTTTTGTAAAGAAGCTAACCTATGTGCAATCCGAGAAGGCGACGCACAGTGAGGCATTTCCTCTGAAAAGCTGATCAAAAGGTCAGATTTCATTTTCAAGTAAAATGAATAATGTTTTGTCCCTGTCATTCTTGAATAATTATAAAAGTAAATTGTGACATTTTTTTGGACCCGATCTGCACGATATGTACTCGGTAGTCATACTCACTACTGAAAAGTAAGTTCCATCGGCAAGCCAATATTAACGCAATTATAAAACTTTTTTGCAAGAGATTTTTTGTAAATGAAACTTTTACTAACGCATTTGTGAGATCCTTCTGATTAAAACAAGACCAAACATGATATACTTTAAATCACAATTTACTAGAAGAAAATAAATTCTTGTAATTTATTAAATAAGGAAATATATTCCATCATGTTTGGTCTCGTTTTAATCAGAAAAACCTTACAATTGAGTTAGTAAAAAAGAAAAATAAGAAAGTTTAACGTTGAATTAATATACCATCATTGATCTGTTTCTTTTGATCATTCCAAAGGTTGGGCGTCTGGCCTTTTTATTCACATTGTTCTTCTCTACAGACAACCTACAGAAGCTCGGTTTGGATCTTATTTCGACTTTCAAATCAACGCCACTGTACAATTAGTGTCCGGTCGCAGTCCCGATTTTCGGGTAATAATCGTGAGAATACTGTATTTGGCTAAAAATGTTATGCTTGAAATTGAGCCATTCTTGTGCTCGAGAAGACTAATATACTCAAAGCGAGTAAGTGAATTACACGAAGAAAATACCTAACCATTTTTAAGCTTTAAATAACTCTATAATAGTTTTGGCCACCTTTCGGGTTAATGACCTCACTGTGCGACGGCATTTATGACGGCAATATTATCATTTTAACATTACTTTTTATTTACAGATTTTCAAACAAATTATAAAATCGTCACAGTTTATTACAGCTTATGAAAGAATTGTTTGAATTTTCGTTTGAACCTAAAAATGAAAAGACTCTTCTAATAAACCAATTCAATATTATTTACCACACAGTTGAATAATGTATTAAGTAATCTAAATAACAGGTTTAGTATCGGAAAGTAAACTAAAATGTAATGTTTAACATATTTTAAAGATGAATAAACTTGAAAAATTATATAAAAAATTGTTAAACGAATAAAAATTATCTCCTACTACACATGATTGAAAGCAATTATTTGTTATCATATTTTAAGCCAAGTTTCATTTCGATGTCTCTAATGGTTTAGAAGTTATAACAAAGTGTCACTAAATTTCTCGATGTGGACCACAGTGCAGCGGTCCGATCAGTAAATAATATCGATTGCATTTTCCCAAAGGACGAAGTGTACCAGAAAAGAACAATCGATATCACGTTCCTTTATTTTCCCACGCGAAAATTATTTAATTTTTTATAAACATTTGAATCTAATTTCTTGGGGTAAAAACAGGTTTTTGCGCTTCAAATGATTGTCATCTTCATATGTAAAATTTCGAAAAATCCGTATGCTACATTTTAGATAATATATTTCTATTTATAAATTCACATAAATTTTTGTATCGTATATTTCAGTTGTTTGCAATCGAGTCGGCCAACAACGGATGTTTTACGAAAAGGAATTCCGAAACTAGCGAATAACTGTGCCATTTTATAACATTTTGACTTAGAAAAAATATAAATATAAATCAAAAGGTTACAGTTACACATTCAGAACAAATCAGAGGTTTTCGCTTGATAGTTATTAGTAAAAAATTCCTAAAATTTACTCATATTTAGGACATCTTTAGGCATTGCCCTACTCCCTTCCTAAAACTGTAACCAAAATTGATACATATTTTACATAAAACATTAGGATAAATTGTTAATATTGCAAGAATGTTTTTGTGTCGTTTGGAAGACCTTATGGTACTAAACATATAAATTTCATGTGTCAATTTTAATGATAAATTGATATATTCAATCAAAATTATGGGTAATATCGTAAACTATATTCCGTTATTGATATCTTAAGACAAAAATATATGTAGATTTTGTACTTGGTTAGATACAAATTTTTTACTCTTGTCCAATGGATCGAACATTGTTTGTACTTACAATTGAAAGTGCAACCTACCGAATCGCATTATATCACAGCTGCGAGATCGTGTTGTTCGCATGTACTATATAACCTTAGACCAAACGTAGACAAGCGATTTGCGACCAAATGTCGCAGCGACGCACTATGGGGCATTTGCCCTCCAAAGGCGGTAAAAAATTTGTTCTGAATGAAACCGTGCGTATAAGACTTGTTTAGTAGAATTTAGTGACGTCTTTGGTATCGTTGGAAAGAGTAAAGCCTACTCTTTAATATAAAATAAAAATTGGCTGCTACTAGCTGCAATTGTGGTGGTTATTAGAAATTCTATTTGGTATAAATAAAAATTGCTGTACCAACCACAGTTGCAGCTTGTAACATCTAATTCTTTTTCCATATGAAAGAATAGACTTTCTCTTTTCCATTGATACGCGAAACAGGTCTGAATTCGACTAAATAACTCTGAACATTAAAATATCCCGTACCTATGCAAATGCCACTTGACGCTCTGCACGCGACATTTTAAATAAAAATTGTCAGTTACCCCAGTTACCAGCTATTAGTAGCAGCCAATTTATGCTTTTTATTAAAGGTAAGGCTTTGCCCTTTCCAGTGATACCAAACAGAACATTATACTCTAGTAAACTTGTTTCTGAAATTGAGGGTGAAGATCAAAAAAGGAAAATAACGTAAAATAAAAAATTTAAGAAATCAGAAATGCACAATTATTTACCTTGAAGATGCTAGGAAAGTTATAAAATGCTAAGCTATTTGATACGTTGCCGCTCGTAAAATTTGTTAATCATCATCGATTTTTTCGAATATTGATGTATTGATAAAATTATGATTCAAGAAATAAGCGGATTCTGTAGATTGATGTCTATCATATTCGGAAAATTATTAAATTATTGTTATGTAAAAGCAAGAATCGACAACCCATTGACCACCTTCATATTCAAAATTGTTCTACGTAAATTCTTTTACTTCTTTATAGTGGGAATAAAAAATGTTGTTACAAATAAATCCTATTTCAAACGCGTCATTTAATCATACACGAGCCGCGAGAATAATAAATACAGCAAGAAATAAAAACAATGATAAACAATGTAAGGTAAAGTAGGGCAAGATAAAAACATTAAGAAAAAACTGTCTGTATAGTGTTAATACCGGTTCATAAAAATATATTTAAATCGATTTCTAAAATTTAACGAATAAAGTAGAAAACAATAATCTTGAAAAATAAAATTTGAAAGTCTCATCTTGTCTAGTGTACGGGTCAAAATAGAATGGATCTATTTATACCTACTTACATGTCAGATACATACGGGGCGTATCAATTGAAAAAACTTTGTTTTAAATAAGCGTAAAATGGTTTTGGATACTTGTCGAGCGTTTCTTTGATAAATAGGCCCTTTCTTTTCCAATGTAAATTTGAAAACACTACAATCTGCAATGGCTTTCTATATCGATTTTTTGGACCACTTCTGTCTCCCTGTTTTTCTTTTATGTTCGAACCATTTTATTTAAAAGTTGAGCGATGTTATGAAAATGTTCTCATCTTGCTTCAAATGTTGTATCAAAAGTAATTCAGTAATAATATCTCTTCGAAATGAATGAAAATAGTGTCCTTTCTTTGCTTTGACACTTTTTTATTTTACAACAAGTTTCCAATAATCTTTAATAATCAAGTAGTACAACTGTCCAGTTCAACGTATCTACCATACTAGACTCGGCAAGCAAGCACGCGTAAGAGCGGTCGGAAGAACGAGAGAAAAGACGGCAAACTAAGGCGGTAATTTCAAAAATGCTATTCTAACAATATCATTATTTGTTCACGAATGATGTTCATAAATATATAAATAAAGTCTTTAAGAAATTGCCTATTCGATAGTAATAAAGTGATAATGTCATTGAGAAATACTACTGAGCTGTTAATGATTAAAATTCGTTAAAGAATAAGATCACAAACATAAGAATCAGAATTGTGGCCGGCAAACGCACAAGAGCGAAACAAATTTATTCTAACTAGTGGTAACGTATCGTCTGTTATATGATTAACGTGTTTTGTTTTATTTTTGGTAATGTGCATATATAATAACACGAAATAATTCATTGACCTATCTTGCTCCGCCTTTCCTACATAAAGTGAGTATAAAATACACAGTTCGACAAACTAATATAAAAATATTACAAATAAGGTTATACATTTTGTATGTTTTAAGAAAATGGTGAAGCAGAATCGAGGCAGCGATATATTTCTATTTGTACCAAAAAATCGGATCGTAAAACAACTTCGGATAAGGCTAGATTTCTCCGTTGAATTTTAAAGAATAAAAAAATGATGATTCTTTTTGGAAAAAATTGTTTTGTTCACAAGAAAATACGATTTATCGAAGGTATGAAAAAACCGCTTTTGCCATATAAGAGTGAATGACAGCGGGTACCCTATCAAAAGCCGTATAAAATGTAACGTAATTTAAACATTTTTGTTCCTACAAGTTAAAAATAGTGGAAAAGTTGTTTTCATCTACTTCGACAACCGTGAAACCATTCCAATTAAGTTTAACTTACAGAAATTTACATTATGGATTTACGAACTTTGACCATATTCATAAACAATTTTTGTTTATTTTAACTATATATAATATTAATTTTAATTACTAATTACACAAAAATCACCATTTTTGTTGTCATAAGTTAAAAAATATTACTTTCGTCTGCTACTGTAGGTACTGTGAGGCGAAACTAGGAATCCAATTCTGCTCCATGCTTAGAAGTGCACAGGAGCAAAGGAGACGTTCGCTCGCGGCGTTCGGCCCAATAGTTATGGCGGCTCAGTTTCGGCACATTTTTTGTTATTGGCCATCTTTCTTCGTCCCGCGGCCCAGTCGAAATTGAGCCACTATAACTATCGGGCCGAGCGCCGCGACGAAACGTCTCCTCCTGCCCCTGTGCACTTTTAAGCCTCAGGCCGGCTGAGTTCACGTCAGTAACGCACTGTACGTAACTGTCACAAAGTTACAAGCTTTCTTTGTAGATATTAATTAAAATACTTAGTTATTGTGTGATTATATAATGAAATTAATTGTTTCAGGCGGTATACAATTTGTAAACTGTGACAAAAGCACTGTACGCGCCAAGATTAACCAATTTCTTTTCTTTTAAAATATTCTACGTGCTCACAAAAATATTGTAATATACCATTTACATACAATTTCTCTTCGCAATTAGTTATTAGTAATGTTAAAAGATGACATTAATTATATGTTCAACGTTGCCTCTGTCGAAAAAGCTTAATTACCAATTAATTGCTTTTTTCACTTTTATCTATTTAAAGTACTCTTTACTTGAAAAATTCTAAAATATATATTTTATAATACATTCTATTTAGAAATAGAAAGAACATCTTAAAGAAAGCTATTTTTCATTTTTCATATAAGTAATGTACTTGTAGCAACAAATAGGATTGGCGACTACAGTGTTTGCAAATTTAAAAGATATACATATGCAGTCTTCTGTACAACAACGAAGTGGCACGTATGTATGTACAGAAATTTTGGAGAATACAATTCTCTTTTTCATAAAGAGTATAGTCGAATAAGCATGGTAAAAGTGCCCTCCAACCAAATTGTTCCGGGTACATATCATTCGATAGACTTTTCAAAGAAAATCTTTTACAGTTTAACCCCTTGCCTTACAATAACGTGTGAGACTCATGATGCACATTTTAAATAGAATTTAACGAGTATCAATATTACTCAATCCCTTTGAATAGAAATTAAATATTATTCTTCTGTTATCAAGTATCATATTATAGGGCAAACATGGACATAGAGTATGAAAACAATTGTTCACTTTTTTCAATAAATTATTACTGACAAAGTTATTGTATCGATTACAGCTGAAAAATAAGTCATACGGCAGGCGGTTAAGCTTACTTTTTTTCATTCTACTTGATAGAAAATTACGAAAAAAACCAGGAATTTTCTGTCCGTTGAATCGCATATCCGTGAATTTTTGTAT
Source organism: Nomia melanderi (assembly GCF_051020985.1). Taxonomy (NCBI): domain Eukaryota; kingdom Metazoa; phylum Arthropoda; class Insecta; order Hymenoptera; family Halictidae; genus Nomia; species Nomia melanderi. Next base: position 85,744 of record NC_135007.1, on the reverse strand, counting down.
AGAATTTTTGGTTGAAGTTTTCATTGCAATTATCAATTTCTTCAAATTTTTTCATAGGGAGGCGACTCGCGGAACGTCACACGGTATTTGCATGAGTTCGGGACATTTTAATTTTAAGATTTAGTTAGCAGAGTTCAAAGTTGTTTTTGGTATCAGCGGAAAGAGAACGGCATAATATTTCATACGGAACAGGAATTAGCTGCTACGAGTTGCAAATTTGGAGATTATAACAATTTCTATTCCTGTTGATGCTCACTGTGCATCAAACGGTATTTGCATCGGTACGGAATATTTTGATTTGAAAACTTATTTAGCGGAGTTGATAGTTGATTTTGATATTAGTGGAAAGCGAAAGACTTAATCTCTAATGTTACATAAGAATTAAACACTATTCTCCGCAACTGAGGTAACTACGACAATGTTTATTCAGTGTCGCTCGCGGTGCGTGCCGCGCTTTTTGGTTGGACGTGGATTTTTGAAATTTTTACACATATTTGGTAGAGTTCAGAGTTGTTTTTGATATTGATGGAAAGGAAAGGATTTATTTTTTAATGCTGAACAAGAACTGTATGCTATTGTCTACAACTGTGGTTGGTACAGAAATGTTTATTTATATTACATAGAATTTGCAGTAACTACCACAGTTGCAGCTAATAGCGGCCAATTTTTATTCTATATTAAAGAATAGGCTTTACTCTTTCCGATAGTCTCACAGGCACGCTCATGTATACAGAATTTAATGTGTATTACTAAAAGTTCTCCACGATTATGTCACAAACTAGTGCTGTGCGCAGGTTATGTATAAAGAAAAAATTGTCCAAAATCATACCCTTAGCAACATATTACAAAATCATTGGAATTAAAGAGTGTTGTTCATTCGAATTATTTACGTCTTTGATAGAAATGACTTACTATGCAAGTTCCTACTGCGATACTTGCACACTTATTATATAAATTTTTACTCTTTTTGCAAACTTTATTCTATAACTACCCGCCACTGTTACAATAATATAAAAATCTTCCGTAAAATACATAATAATAAAATATACCAAAATAACAATTTGTTCATGCGTTGAATTTTGAAATTTTAAAGAAATACATTTATCTTTAATCCTTTGTGAGCAGGACTGTTTGGTGCGTGAAGATACCATCTAGATGAAAAGTTTAAACATTCTTCTAGAAATTTTTAAAAGTTTGTGCTAGGAAAAATACCGTTATAACTCCAGTAAAGAGTGACTCAAACAATCATTCGTTTTGAAGCCCTCAATTTTGAAACCGATTTTTGTACCAAATGTTACCCTATGGTGAGGCAATAATCATCCCAAATTTTTAACTTGAGTTGACAATTAGTTTCTGAAATATAGAACGTCAAAGATACCGAAATTCATGAAGACGGTAACCCATACGTGTAATATATTAGAAACAGATTTGAATTTAAATTTACAAAATTTACAACATCCCATACAATATAGACAATGATATTTTTAAAAAATACCACTCTTTGTCCGTAAATATAGATTAAGATCTCATATAGGATTTAATTGATGAACAATTTTCTACTCAAGTCCTATATCTTGTACAATCTAAAGTTGCTGCTCTGTGTTTGGAGTTTTATTTAAATTTTTTAATCCCCTTTTTTGGTGTTCTACATAATCGTAGAATTATTATATTCACTCCCATACGACATTATGTTTAACTAAGAATTTATCATTCATGGTGATTTGTATTTGGAATTGATATTAAGTTTTCAATATCTTCAGAGCTAAGTATAAATCGATTGCCACAGTTATTTCCTGAGATGTTGACAATGATTTTAAGATAATTTTTGGCGGAATAGAGCTTATTTTATCGAATTTTCGTTTTTTTCACTTTAGAAGTTTAGCGCAAATTCTTAATAATAATTAGTATATTAGTAGAAATACTGCCTACACAATAAAACTCATCATCTTTACGCCGCTTTCTTTGCACCCCAAGTAAGTAATTGAAGGCTTTATATAATCCGAGCAGTTGAAAAAAGGAATAATACTACAATATAATAGTTCTAAAAAAAAAGATAATAATAAAACTTGTTCTGTAAAAAATTGATTTATGAAGAAGTTATAATATTATTTATTTATAGAAGACAATTACTTTTACCCTCGAATATCATTGAAAAGAAAAAAACAATTCAATTTACTCAAAATAAATATTTCAATGCAAAACAATTACTCCATACATAATTATCTTTAACTACACAACTTCGTTTGCAAGGATAAAGCGATACGTAGCAATCCCGAGCATATCGATATATGTATTTTCCACAAATGACTATATTTTATTAATCAGAATAAATATTTTATAAAAAATTAAGAATAATCATTATTAGAACCATTACTGTTAAAATTAGACATTATTTTATGTTTAGATGTACATTTTCAAACTTTCAAAATTCAGTTTCTAATATACTGCGTTAACACATTGCGTACTGGCCAGTTTTCAGGAAACTGAATTGTGAGGATGGCAATTTTCAGTGAGGTCAACTTATATCATTATACATAGAAAAACTCAGATATATTGTTATGTAATATATTTTAAATAGATAATCAATTCGAATCAAATTTTATATTTTTTCAATGCTGTGGTAATTAGCGAAGTTGTGTAGCTAAGTGTCCTTATGAAAAAACGAGATTTCTCGTTACCGGTACGCAATATGTTAAGAATATCATGTGAAACCCAAGTTTTATAAAAATTATGAAATTTTAAAAATTTAAGTTCGAACTTGTTTTTGACATATACCTAGACCTTTAAAAACAGTTTTTTTTAAATTATCAGAGTGATATAAATGTTAGTGCAACGAAAATTCAAGTTGATGCCTTGATGAATTTCAGTATCTTTGACGTCTTATATCTCAGAAATTAATTGTCAACTCAAGTTAAAAATTTGTGATGAATATTTCGTCATAAGGTAAGATTTGGCACAAAAATTATTTCCAAAATCAGGTTTCCAAAATAATATTCACCTGAATTTATCGTTTTAAAATTCTGTATAATATACAGAATATATAGTATTTTTTGAAACAATCGTCTATATATACAAATGGCTTGTTTAAACACGTATCACAATAATAATAGATTTGTTTTCTCTCTTCTTTAATTTTTCTTTTTGAGCCCAGGATACAAACTCTGCATTTTCAATCGTGGTCATGAATGAGACTATATGTTCAATTCTGTTTTTACACAATTTTAATTTAACATAAATTATCTTTCTTTTTTTAAACGATGTTTGATTTGATACGAATTAGAAAAAATTAATTTTCTTTTTATTCAATTTGGTTTTATTTATTATAATCATCCAAAATCCATCATGAATTTTCATATGATTTATTATAATATTTTACTGATTCCTTACGTAAATATCTATACTTTTATAGGTACAGTATATTTTTTACTTTTTAATGCGTATCTATTGTATAAAAACAGAACTGGCTGTACATATAAATGACTTTTGGGTCAATGAAGAATTATTATAAGTAAACTACAGTAATATTGAATGAGTTAATATTCCAACTTAACAATTGCTTTAATATTTCTTAATATTATCTGACTGAATGTTACTAGTGATTTAATCACTAGTCAATTATATTCTCCTGAATATAAACTTAAATAAAACCTTTCAACAATTATTCATGATTATGTAATGCGTAGTATAACTACAAAAATATTGAACATTACAAATTACAAAAATATGCCCATGTTAAACTCAGGTTCAATTTAACAGTGTATTTAATTCAACTTACTGGTTAAAAGGTTTCAGAATATTATAACCAACATAAAAAATATGAGATGTTTCATCAGTAAACAAAAATAAAAAGTAAAAGAAAAAAGAAAAGAAAGAAAAAAAATAACATATTGATATATATATTTGAAGAGGTGTGTAATTGCAAAAATTTGGACAATACTTTGTCTGTGAATTTTCTATTAAAAATTTAAACATTCATGTATTCCACTGATAGAAATGTAAAAAAAAAGAATTATTTCAATTTACTCCATAAAAAAATTATGATTTAATTTCTAATTTTGTTAGAAAATTTGTTTTATTGGTAAATTGTAAAAATAGTTAATCAAAAGTAGTTTACATTAGGTCGTTTTTAAATCTATGTTCAACAAAGGAACTCAATGATAATATCCTCATAAAAATACAATAGAAATTAAAGAATTAGCTTTCTAATAATTAACATATAACATCTTCATCACTTTCAAATGACGATTATTAAATACATTGTATAACAGTTTTCAACTATAAAATTTGACCTAATTAGCTTTCTGAATTTTTTCCCTTTTCATTGCGTGGAATACTTTGAACACATACTTCAATTATTCAACATGCATTTTTATTGTATATAAATGATTCTCTTTCATTTTCTGTAACTAATTACTGAAATAATTTTATCAATTTTAGGTGTAATTTTTATAAGAATTTGCAATTATCTTTTTTTAATAATTGGATTGAACTTATTTCATCATTAAAGTTACCAATATTAAACTATAACGTTATTCATGTTCAATTAAACATAATGTATATTACATTTTTAAAAATGTTTACAACTTGGAATACAACAATATATTATCAGCTGCACAATCTCTTTAAAGAAAAATACATTTTTAAAATTATATATTACTCATATATAAAGATAAATTATTAAAAAATAATAACGATACAATTATATCCATAGCCATAATGAGTGCAATTATAAAAATTAGTGAAGCTAAAGAAAACAATATTAGAATATTATTTCATTACAGACAAATATCTCTTAATAGTTTTCTATGTGTGTCCACATGTTTATAATACCAAAGAGTATTCAGTCTAAAACAATAAATTTCTCTGCTATAAATAACCCCAGTAATATTGTAATGAAACTGCTAAAATTATACATTTTGGTCTAACAGAAGTAAACAAAGCATGTGACATATGACGTAATGTTTTACAAAATAATACTGACTCATATTTAAATGTAAATTAAAACCTAAATATATAAGTATCTTTTATATTTATCATTTTTACAGCATAAATTAACATGTACACTTCAGATCTTCTAAATGTTAAATTTTAATTTTACAGTTTCAGTATACTATACTTGTTTCCATTTTCACTTAATTTTGCAAATATATTAAATATTTTATTTGTGCTCTGCTAAATACTATTTTAATGACTTCCTAAATAATTGTATTTTTTCTTTATTTTGGATAGTTTATAGTTGGTAATTGTGATTTAAATTTCCAATTTTTATTCCATAAGCAAAATATATCACTACGATGTTATCATATTTACTAACAGTGCATTTTCTGTGATTATTCAAAATGAAATATCTTGAAAAATATTCAATTTCTAATAATAGTATCTTAAACCTTTCTTATATAACATACAGCAAAGAAACAATTTATATAAAACAAACATAGTTTTACTTTTAAAAGTGCAATTGCACTTTACAATTGCATTAATGAATTTATGAAAAAACAGGTATTATAGTATGATGGAATGTGTCAAATAGTGTAAAGCTTTTCTTTATGAATTTTTTCTAACTTCAATTAGAACAGTAGTTATAGCCTATTCCAGTTACTAGATATACCTTGTTTATGTGTACATTGCTAATCAACATATATATTCTAATCTTTATATGTATTATGTTTACATGTTCTGTTAAACAACTATTATAAAAATGTCAATTCTAAACATAAGTGATAATGTAACAAATTCATAAAAATATATTGTACTAAACTTGCTCTTTAAATAAAAATGTATTGTGGTATTCATTTCATAAGATAAATGATACACTAATATCAACTATAAGAAGTACATGATGACTGAATTTCATTAAATATGATCAACGTTTTAATGAAAATTTATACTGTAACAAAAAATTATCATTTCATGAATAAAAATACAATAAAGTAACAATAAGTTGAAAATAATTAATCAATAATATAAATTCATTAGTTCTAAGCTACAATGTAAGTACATGATCCTTTTTTTTATACAGAATTTTAACAGGATTATATCTCAAACAGTAGTTAAAAAATATATTATTTTGAAAGTTATATAAGTATGTTATACAACTATATATCAATTCATTCACAATAGCTATTAATCCATACAACCTATATGTAACAAAAAAAATAATTATTCACGTACAAGCATATTTAAAATAATTTGTACTCATAAAATCTTATTAAGTACATTATAGATAATATACTGATAAACATTTGACCACGAATACATTCTATACAAGATTGTATTCGAATTCTATTGAAACAAAAATATTTGTCTTTTATTACAATTTGGAAGTGTTTAATGTTAAAATATTGTTTTAATGTATATTCTTCTTAAAATCTTATATTTTATGATTTAGAAAATGTCTTAAATTGAATATGTTTATACTAAATCTAGTATTGCACCATCATTAATAATATAAAAGTATAATACATTAAAATCAATGTTTCAGGCATCTATGAATGATTTAGATAACATAAGATAAATTTTAAACAATAACATTACTTTTTACAATATAATTTGTAAATAATGTTCCTATACTAATTACCAAATATAATAGTATATTTTTCTAACAAATCAGAAATGAAAATGTATATAAAAGTGAAAATTTTTGTACAAACGTGTATAGTATTAAAATTACATAAACTGAAGGTATATTTCACTATATTGACCATAAAACAAAATTATATAAATTATTAAAACAATTAACGCATTGATATTTCTACCTATGATTTAAACAGTCAATCCAATAGTCAACTATTTTCATTATATATATTTTTGACATTATATCTTACATATACACAAAATAGTAATTAAAAATTATAGACATATTTGTTAGCAATGTAACAATTTTTTTTGCAATTACATAGAGAATCAAAGTATATCAATATATTATTATGCTTGTATAAAAAGAATTTAACGTTTGATTTTTTATAATGGCAAATAGATTACTAGGTACAAGTTATTTTCACAAAATTTCTCTTACATTTTATGATGCGTTCATTTTACAAACACTGCTTTTGTTTAACATTTTCTTGAGAATAAAGAAATAAATATTTGTATTATAAGAGCCATAACCTTTATTTTAGTAAGTTTCATAGTTTCATTATCATGACTTTTTAACACATATAAAAACTATCTGTAAATTCCAGAAATGGAATTCCAGTATGAAAAATGAATTGATATTGTATAATCAATCCTATTCAAATCATAATCTTCACTCTACATAATATAAAGTTATAAATATGTATTGTGTCAAAAAGAATGCTACTAAAAGAAATAAGAGTCTAATTGGTCAATTTTCATTTGTTTCCAATTCACTTTCAATATTGATATGCTACTTTTCAATACGATTACATACAACCCATAAAAATTATAAATGAAACAGTCATCAAAAGACTTTTGCTCAAACTTATAATATTCTCATATTAAACTTTAAAACTTTCTATAGCTTTATTTGATCTAATGTAAAGCATAACTATGAAATATTAACAACTTAATAATGAACATGATTGTTTATTTACATTTGATAAAATAATTATTGTCTGTCTTAATAAACAAATAAATAAATATTCAAATAACTGTTAAAATCATAATTTTAATTTAATGAGTTGTCAGGCACATTTTTTAAGAGCTGGACATTATCTTAAAATTTGTTGCTATTCATACCAATAAAATTTAGAAACTATAGAATATAAAGTTCTCTTTCCAGACACAACAAACAGTCTGCATATTTTAGTAGCAAACCAAATAAAAAAATTAGGTTTTCAATAACTATGGACATTAAAATATATGCTAATTTATTAATTATTATAAAATGATATGTAAAACAAAGTATTCAGCGTTGTTCAGGAGAAGGGCCTTGGGACGGCACATGGACAAATGGTGTATCTCGCTATGTGTGTTTTCGTACTTTTGCTTGGTTACCAATAACCACATTGACGAATAGTAAATTAATATCGAAAATGAAATGAGGAAAGATCAAAGCTGACCAATCAGACCCACATTCCTACCAGGACATTTCTCTCAAACAACGCTGAGTACATTCTTCTTATCACATGCGTCACTGAAAAATATTATTAAAATGTAATACATGCAAGAAATACACTAATTCATAATTTAGACTAATTTCATTACGCTTGATTTACTGAATAAACTGACGTAATCTTGTAAACTAATATTCAATATTCAAATGAACTGCTGTATCACATATACGCATTGGCAAATGCTATAAAGCGATTTTTCCTTTTTAAAAGTCATAAATATACACAAAACTTTGAAACGAAAGTTCTTTCAAATAATATTTTTCATTTTGGCAACGAACATATGAATGTATTTATTAATAATTTTGTCTCAAAATATATAAATTTACAAAATGAAAATAAAATAGCTACTGAACATCAAAATGCGCCACTCATAAATCTGTGCGTAAAAAAAGGTTAAATTGCAATGACAGCATAAGTGATAGTAACACAAATATATGATTTATATTGTCATAAATAATTATTGTACACATACATATGCACGTATATGCTACTACGTACACGTGTGTGTATGCCCTCCAATTAATATTACTACGAAAACTCACATTGAAAAGAATTTCTCCGACCAGCCTCTGTTACACATTCGTCGAACGTTAGTGCATGATCGGTATACATAGATGTCTTACGCATTTATAGGTACATATTTTTTATAATAAGTATGCATATGTGCTATGTACATATATTTGTATGTGAATATAGGATTATCTATGAGAAATAAATAGTACGTCAAAATACAATAATATAATTTATATATGTGTGTATATATATATATATATATATATATATATATATATATACGTACTAACACGCACGCGCGCGACGCACACACACCACCATCCCACAAAACATGCGCGCGCACGTTCACGCTTATACACATTTTATATACGAACAGGTATGTATACATACTGTACACAGATACGGTACACATATAGATACATACACTATATCCATTTTATAATTATGCATAAATGCATGTATGTGCTCTGTGTGAGTGTATTATGTATATATGCTTATGTACGTATAATATGATATATGTGTATACATATATGTCGTACCACACGCGCGCGCCATCACACCACATAAACCATACACACAGGCACGCACCACCACACGCACGTACGCACACACTCACACACGCGCGCGCGCGCACACATAACAGATTGTAAAACGTAAAATCTAAAATATCAAGAAGTCAGAAACAAATGAATACTTTTTCGAAACGTTTAAAAAAAATTAGTAGCTAAAATATAAACAGAAGCTTATTAGAGAGGAAGGAAAATTGATGAACTTACTTTGTAGGTTCGGTGCCCGAAGAATATTTCAGTCTAGACGAAGATTTTTCGTTGGCGCACAGAACGGGCAGAGCGAGTACCGCTCCGCTGGTGGGCTATTCCCGCGAGCGGTGCTACTCCCCCAGATTTGGAGGGCACGGTGCTGCTGATGCGCTCATCGAAACACAATTCACAGTCGTGCGTATGAAAAGGTCCCTTCACATTACACAACCAATAGAAAAAATATGATTACTTTCCAATAAAATGATAATCTACTTTGAAATAGATAAATGGAGAAATATAGTGTGTAACACTATACAAACGTTCCTTATTATTAAATAGTAAATAAATAAGTAATAAATAAATTTAGTAATAATATTTGTTACATATTCCTTTTTATTATTTCTTACAGATACCAATATAATTATATTACTTTACACAAAAATTGCAATGCCAAAATAATGCAAGATCACAAAAGTGAAATAGTTATTGGAGCTTTTGAATGACACACTCAATATTAACTATTTAACAGTAGCCCAGAAGTCTTTTTTTATTACCATTGTTGTAGTTTTTCATATATAATATTTACAATAAAACATTATTCAGTACAGTTTAATTTATCTTGATCTTGTAATTTTTGTATAAACGTATATTAACTTATAATATCTAGGAGAATTCCTACTGACTGCTAAAGGCAGGGGTTCTCAAGAGAATTTGTTTGTCTTACAGTATAATAAATACTTATGAATACAGTAATATTCAAAAAGTAATTTGCATACTTGGATAATTACTTGCTTACTCTCTTAAATGTTTGACAATAAGTACTAATAGTCTGATATATGTATATGAATGATTTTAAATTATATGTATAATATACATTTGAAGTTTTATTTTCTTAACATTATTGTATTCATAAAAAAAATGTTGACATTTATGGATAAAAGTTTTATAGAAATAAACAAAAACTTCTTGTTGTTTTGATAGATGAAATGTCATTAAATCATAATTATTTGAATTGTTCGATCTTGTAATGAAAAGTGATATTATGTAAATTAAACTCTATCATAGAATATATTGTATTTAATTATACCATAATAAATTTTATTTCAATTTAACAAATATTAATCAAAACTAATTACATAGTAGCGCCGATAAAGAAAAGAATTTACAGAATATACAGTGGTGGTCTTATATTCAAAAACGGAAATTATTTGTCCATAAAATTTGAATCTTTTCTTATAGACAAACCTTCAACTTCTTTCAAGAATATAAAAACTTGTTATTTATCTTCTATTATTTTAAGGAACAAAATAACTAATTAAGATATGTTATTTTAGCAACTCGTAGGACAAAATATTTAACACTAAATGTATCGACATTTTTTATATATCTATACTAACTATAACTAGTCAAATAACTAGTTATAAAATAAAAGTAAGCAAGTTAAATGATAAATATTTCTTATTAAAAGCAGAGACAAAAAAACGGCAAAAATTGAAATACTAATTAATCGAATAATATAGGAATTGATTTAATGTTAAATAAATAAAGAAAAATGGAGAACTTTCAATCTAATTTTAAAACTGATCATTTGGCCGTTCAATGTTGTGTTAAGTACATTGTAAACAATTTTTATAAGTAACCGACAAATAGTTCAAATAGTTAAAGTAGGTTTACGAGTATAAAAATGAACAAAGGAAAGGAGATTAGAATTATATTGCATAACTAGAAAAATTGGGTGATTTTTGGGGATCTAGGAATATCTAATGACTTTTTATTAAACTATAGAAATCAGTAGAGGAAATAATGAGTTTGGATTCTTTACAAATGAATCCAAGCTGACTGCTGTTCATTTTTTTTTCAGAGTTATAGTATGTTGAACTTGAACCATATTTCAACAGAAATTTTCTAATCCTTTAATTTTGCTCACTAATATATATGTAAGAATATATTTAGTATTACTAGAATGACTAGACGTTTCAATTTTTTAAAATTTGTCTCTATCTTTAATTCGATGTATCCGACATTATTAAAATGAATTTTGGGGACTATTCTAATATTCCGATTTTCATAATTTAATATTAAAGATACATAATCTTTAATCCTTACTTATTATTTTATGCGATTGTTACGATTGAATGTTAAAACATTTGTATCATTCCGTATCATTTTACTGTTCTTGTGAAGAAGATCCCCTATTCTTGCGCAGAACACACATATAGCAGAGGTAAAGTTAATGTGATCACACTAAACAAAAATAAATATAATTTCTTTATTTTTTACACAGAAAAAGACATTATTGTAGTGAAATAATCTTACTCGGTTATTACTATACGTTGTTCAGGAGATGAGCTCTGAAAGGAATGCGAGTCTAGTTAATCAGCTTTCATCTTTTCTCATCTCGTTTTCGACACTAATGTAGTATTCTAATGTTAGTTTGATACTAAATTTTAGTTTAACTGCGGGTTATTTCATTCAAATTAATACAAATTAAACAATATAAAGACGAATAAAGACAGTTATGAAAATCATACGAAAATAAAGGAAGTGTTCGTTTAATGGACTTTAACGTTAAACTAAAATGAAATGTACATATATGTGCCATTATCCTAGAAGAGGTTAATTGCCCATATAAAATTTATCTTTAGTTAAACTTCAATTTACTAATTATTTTACGATGTGAAATTCTCATATTACTCTTACTATTTCGATTTCGTCAGAATTTTCTATTTTACCGTCTTTTGTTTACTTTATTATGCTAAACAATTTTATTAAGTAGTACACATACCTACCTAAATATCTTTTCAAATTGTGATGATGTAAAAAACATTTTTCGCGTAACATGGATGGTATCAAAAGGCCAATAACTGATAAGAATATTTTTATTCACGGTTATTTTCTTCAAAGTTTTTAAGGTCTGATATTTTTTTCATACGACTATGTATTTTTTTATTGCACCGTAGTTGGCAAAACTCGACATTGCAAATTGTAGCTAAGGTGCCAAATAAATCTGTAGATTGTAAAACATTCTAAAAGATTTAATCATAAATGCTGTTCTTCTATAATGATACATAGACTGAAACGAATAATAAGTGATTGTAATGACCTTTTAAATCTTTCAGAGTGAACAGTAACACAAACTCTAAGTATTCGATTTCTTTTATCCTCTGGTATAGTTAAACGATCGTTGTAAACTGTTTGTTTCAATTTTCCACATAAAAAGTCCATTGGAGTGTAGTTCGATGAACACGGTGGTCATATAACAACCCCATTACGAACAATCCATCAGTTGTGAAATTTGTAACCTAAAATTTGTTTGACAATTATAGTATCATATTCTATGACGGATCTAATAATACGTCAAGCATAAGTACATATTTATAACTCAGCTTATGAGAACGTTGCATACTTTTCTCTGTTTAGGCCACCGTTTATTAAATATGGACCAATTATTTGATTACTCAGGATATCCTACCACACATTTACTATCTAGAGTCTTTGTTTATTTCCTAATCTGAACTAGTCTGCATTTTCGATTGATCGGTACTACATGTTCTTACGATTTAACTGATCATGGTTGATGAAAGATGCTTCGTTAGTGAATAACATACTTTTAAAGAATGATTACTGACTACCATGTTGCTGCAAACCCCACTGTGGAAAATGCATACGATTTACAAAATCTGTTTCGTGAAGATCTTAATGTAGAGATAAATTATACGGGTGAAATTTTTCTCTTTTTAGTATCCGTAATATGCTAGATTTAGAAATGTCACTCTCAAGTTGTCTTAGACTCACATGTAGATTTTCGTTGACTTTTAGCTACAGTGATTTCGTTATTTCTTACATTACTAACAGTTTTAGTCCTCACGTATTTTTTCACAATATTTACCGCTTGATGAATATGTTTTATTACCTTTTATGTACGTATTTCGTGACAGACAGTTACGATTAGGAAATGTATCTTTGAACTTTTAGAACTTAAATTTTTAGACATCAACTTCATTTGGAAGTCGTGTTCTTCAATGTTTGAATGTATTTTTTTATGTGTTATATAATACAATAAACAAAAAACATCAATAACCTTGAAAAATCAGAAAAAAATAACTTAGAGAAAAATAGGTACTCAAATGTCTAGATGTGCGTCTTCCTCGTCGGTTTCAGTGACCTTGAAATATATTGTCCAGAACATTATTCTAAATAACATTTTTCTACACATTTAACAAACGGTCTCTTTTAGTTTTGTAAATATCTACAAAATCACATTCTGAAAAGAAAAGACAACCTCTCGTATGAATTTGATTATAACATATATAGATAAGGTCATTGATCTGTATGCCTAGAAAAACCAGCCCCACTATTACCTCTATTATCTAAGTGAAACTCATTCCTACAAGCCTACAGGGCCACGTAAATGGAACCATCTCGATTACAGCACGAGTAGTGATTTTAGTGAAAAATGTTTCGGATAAATGTTTAATGGTTTTAAGGGGAATATAGTTTGGTGTTATTAATATTTTAATAAGAAGAACGTGTAGGAGTAATACGAAAGACAAATTTGCTTTTTTAAATAGAACCATGTATTTCTGATTGTATAATTCCATTAATATTGTAAAATTATAATATATTTTTACATTCCTTATATTCAAAGTGACACAAATGAACCATTGCGGTAACTTACTGATCACTACAAACAAAGACTGTATGGGAGCATATAATAAATTATTTAATTTTTTCTTATAATTTGAATTTTCGACAATTTTAAAATCATCTTCAAACTTATAAATGGTACCTCGTACTATATATGGCGAAGAAAAGAACAGACACCAGTTAAAAATCACGGAATTTAATTATTCAAGATTAAAAAGCAAAAAATCATATACAGTAATTATACATAAAAGTAATATAACTATAAGAAGAATTACTAAAATATTTGAAAGTGAAAAAAAAATTCAAAATAAAAATGCACGAAGTATGCTGAGATAAAAAAATAAAAATATAATATGAAAACTGTAGACAAATAAAAAAATATGTAAGAACAGTTGTTAGTAACCAATAGGTCAATAGGTCTTAAATATCTACATCTTCTCAGCCACTGCCACAGTGGGCAAAATGCCAAATCTAGCAGAAAAAGAGTCGTAAATCGCTTTATATCCATCGTGCTTTAATTGAGATGCTATTTTAAAGATAGGAATAATGTTTTTATACAAATAAAACTGTTTAATATGGTTTTATACATTATTTTACAAATTTTCAAAATAAAAAAATGCCACGAAGCACATTAAATGAAAAATTATATATTTAATCTGTATACAACATATATTCAACATATATTTAATTAAACATGTGTACAGAATATATAATTGCTATTGAGAGAAACTAATTGAAAATGGAATAAAATAATAGCCGGTATAGGTAGGTGTAAACTATATGAAAAAGAATATAAAAGAAACACACATATATATATATATATATATATATATATATATACATAAATAATAAGTATCAAGAATATATACACATAAATAAATACACTATAAATATAAACAACATGTACAAATAAATAAATAAGTTATAAATGTGAACAATAATACAAAAGTCACAATACGTACAGAATATACAAAATATTCATTATATTAATCAGTAGCATTGGTATTACTATAAAAAAATTGTGATATTGAAGAATTTTGACCAATTGCAGAGCTAGACAGATGTTCTGGTTGAATGATTAAGAGGGAATCCTGATATAGAAGGTAAAAAGTATTGAATTTTTTTCGCTTTAATCGCTTTAAAAAGTACAGTTAGTTTATATAGAATGCATTTCTGAAGTTACAATTAAAAATTCGAAGTTTTATGGAATTCACAGCACATTTCGTGCCACTCAAGTTTCGGATAAAAACCTTGATTATCTTGTTTTGCTTTACCCAGACGTGGCTAACAACATATTATTAATTTTTCAAAAATTTTCTAAAAGAGATTTGTTTGATAAGTGATAGGTGAACATACTAAGAAAGCTAATGAAAGTTTTAATTCTACTATTTGTCGTTCACATTCGGACGTAAAACTTATTGAAATCGCTGCTTATATAACCGTTGAAATTTTTAACGAAGACTATGAATCTGTATTGAAGATTATGGAGCTATTGAAAATAAAAATAAGGCCTAAATGTAAATACACCGATTACTACATCGAAAATCGAATAAAGAGGCAGAAGCGTTGTAACTTAAATAGCGACAAGAAGGCTGGAATTGCTTACAGACAATTACAAATCGAACAAAATGAATGATTTAAAGAAATAGAAGATTTATCATATGGACCTGGTATAAAAAATTAATAGAGATAACAGTAAATACCCAAAAATTACTTTTTCTTTTTTGTTTTTCTAAACCAGAAATTTTCAACACGTTTTTCTCAAAATTATATTTTTAGAGTTGGCGAAAAAGATAACTCAAAAATTATTGAATCCATCGAATTAAAATTTAACATACATATAGTTTATTACATTTTTTAGTTGACGAATAAAAAAAATACATTAATTGTTATAAAATGCTATTTTTACATACACAGACATACGTCAAATTTTCAGGCAAAAATTACATTTTTTATTTAAACTGTCGCCATATCGTCAATATACAACCTTTTTTTTCATTTCTCAAGGATCATTGACAAACTATGTTCATGAGGAATAACGTATTTGTTTGTTTTTTTTCGTTTAAGACAAATACGAAAGAAGTTAGAACGCATCCATCTGTACATCCTTACAACTTTTTTTTATATTATTGCTTTTTGAAAATTTCAAGTTACCTAAAATACTTGTTAGATTTTTGTTTGCAGAAAGGGTTTATCTGTTTAATTTATGTGGGAATAGTTTTAAATAATGTTTTTCATTAATACAGAGTATAAATACTATTATTTTTCTATTTTGTTACCAAATTACCACTTTTTTCACCAATTGCAAATTTTGCTAAATTAAGAAAATTGTTTGTATCTGTCTGAAAATGTAAACGTACCTCATAATTCTGGACAGATTCAAAAGTACGAAATTCAAAAATTTATATCCATCCGCATCCGGAAGATAGCGTGCAATTGTAAAAAATATGAGATGTGCAATCTCTAAACAAATTAATGTACAATGGGCACAGAATGTTTGTGATCGAACTGTTAAAAATAAATTAAATTAGTGGGATTTTCCCTATTACAAAGTAAAAATAAAATCCTTATTTACAAAGTAACGTAAAAGAAAACAATTGCAGTGATGTAAAATACATGTAAATTGGAATGCAGAAGATTGTTTCAATATAATGTTTAGTGGCAAATCACGCGTATCTACTGAAGCTGATACCAGAGCATTTGTTTGGCACAGATACAGGAAGAAGTTTTTTGAAGAATGTTTAAATTTCCAAAAGAACTACCTGTAAGCATATCTAATATGGAACTGAATTTCAGAGAAAGGAGTGAGAAAATTATGTATTGTATATCAAAATGTAAATTCGGAAATATATATAAATATCTTGGAAAATTTTCTGATTCTGAGCATTGAAGGTTGGTTTCGAGATTCAAAACAAATCCTTTTATAAGATGATAATGCAAACTGTCACCCCAGTAAGATAGTAAAAGATTTTTTACAACAAAATAGTATAAAAACAATAAATTGACCACTGAATAGTTCCCATCTAAGCGCCATAAAGAATATAAAAGCAAAATTGAAAAAATTAGTTCATGAAAAGAAGCCACAAAATAAAGTCACACATCGACATGCCTTAAGGTTATCATGGGAACATATAGTATCCAGTGATTGTAAATACCTAATTTCTTCTTTGCCGCAACATATAAAAACTATTATACGTAACCGAGGAAATGTAACAAAATATCAATAACGTATTAATTCCCAAAAATTCAATGTCAACAAATATTATCGAAAACTTTTCTAATAAGTTTTCGATTCCACTTATCGAAAACTTATTTCCATGTAATATATAATTTGACCACCTGCTTTTGTTACAATAAATATATATTTCTAACACATTGTTGCTATTTCTTCTATAAGAAGTCCTCTTTCCACTCCTATGAGTTTTTACAACATACAATGATATTTTATAAATATAGAAGACGAATGTTTTAACCAACTTACGTATTACCGAGCATTATCGAAAACTTTTTATAGTACTAATAATAGATCATCAATGAATATTTTCTCAATATGGTTGAAACTATGGAAAGATGTCGATTGGAAACCGAAACATCTCCTACGAAACTATTACAAATTAAAGTAAGTCCTAAGTTTTTGATAAGCAATATAATAATAGTATAAGTATATTTAATATTTAAAATTAAATCTCTACTCTTAGCTTTGGAAATAAAATGTATTACACAATTTTGGTAATAATACATCAAGGAACTATACGTTTCACGCTATTAAGATTTTGAAATTATCGATCTGTTTGAGATGGTACTACCTACCTATAATAGATGTACGAGATTCTTACCTATAGAGTGAACTAACTTCTGTGCGTGTAGGTAAGTAGATACAAGTGCGTGCTATTCTCTTGGGCGCACTTCTGCCCTTCACTGTGACAAGTTCACCGGTATGATTGCCAATACGGTTATACGTTTCCACATTTCTGATTTTCTGATTCATCGTTTAAATAATATCATTTTAACTGTATATATAATGTTATGTACAGAAATATAAAATAATGTTATTCGATTGATGTACGTGTGTGGGTGCGCACACACCATACACACACGCGCGCGCGCACGCATCACTTACGTTAATATTTATGATTAGTTACTATAAAAATTATATTCAGTGCAATAACGTGTACCCTCACATGGTGCAAAAATTGTTTCAGATAAAATTATATAAATATAACTAATTTAATAAATATAACTTACTATATAACTACAGCTATATAAATAAATAGATAACTGATCTACAATATTTATTTTCTTATTACATTCACAATTTGAAATAAAGAGAAAATAATTATTTGTATAAAAATATGTTCTTATATCTTCAGATTTGTATTATGTAATATTTTGATTTGTGTGAAAAATGAAAAATACTGATGACTAAAATTTTATATTGCTGTATCTGTGTTGTGTATGTAAACACCATATTCATGCTCTAAACAACATAACATCAAAAAGAAATTAACAGGTGTTGTAAAGTTATAGATGTTAAGAAAAGAAAAATAGAATCTAAATTTTAATCGTCTGTACATTGTCTAAAACCATACTACATGTAAAAATACAGAGTATAATATATTGCAAAATATTAGTGAGAATTATAACATCTGAAAGACAATGATTTTAGTCACCAAAATTAAAATATATAATAACCATAGAAGAAAATTAATATTTTATGCCATCAAATTTTTAATTTTAAGTTAAAGAACTTATTTCTAATGATAAAATATAAAAAAATCTAAATAATGTAGAATAATGTAGTAACAGTTAATGTTGATGATATAGAGTACTTCAGTATTTTTACATATTAAATTAATAATAAGACAAAACATTTTTGTAAAAATGTTGAAACATATCTTTAATCAATTATAAATTTATGTTAAAAATAAATAGAAAAGCAAAAATGGTTTTATATCTTAAAAATTTTAATAGGAATGCTAAACGGGTTAATGCAACATTAGTTAATATCAGAATATATAAATAACAATGGATACTCCACAAAAAAATATACTTTTTTTTTGTACTAACAATTCCTGTTTTTGACTATTCACATGTTAATTACACAAGCTACAGTTTTACAACTTTTTGAAGTTGTCCAAAATTTTACTATTATTATTAGAGGTTAATAATTATAATCTAATTACAACATTACTAAATAGTACGTTATGTTCACAATATAAAGTATCTGTTGATCTCAAAATAAATTTTAGTATGTACATTGTAAATCTTTCCACATTATCAATTTTTAATTTTATTAATTTCTTTATTTCAATCACCGAAGCAAAATCGCTGCACTATTAGTTATTTCAATATCAATGGTGTTTAAATTTCTTGCAATATTGCTGAAATTTAAACGTGTTTACATATCAGCTATGAAATTACTAATGTTTGAATATTATATAACATAATTACTTAAAACTTTAAAGATTTTTTACTTATATTTCAATTAAAATTGGAATATATACAAATTGATTTCTTACCTCTTGCTTTATACACTGAATCGGGTATACGAAAGTTTCAAATTGAATTTAATAAATATAAGTATTAATCATCTTCCTTAAATATGAAAATGTAGATTTACTAAAAATATTGATTTTCTTTTTATTTAATAAATGATAAATGATAAAGTAGCTATAATAATTACAATAGAAAAAGAAATCATGAAATAAAAACTTAAAAGTACTTTCTGATCCTTTTTCCATGCTCTAATCTTATATAATATAGAAGAACTGATAAATGTAATCAAAGTTATTTCTATACTAAAATTTTCTTCAAACAGCATACATAGTTGCACTTCTCAACAAATAGTTTCAGTGGTAAAAGAATTTAAGAAATAAACTTTTTTATATCAACTATCACCTATGTCGCTTTATTTTCTTTGTTTTTTTTCTATATTGACTTCATCTTATCTATTTCTTCCAAAAATAATAAAAATAAAACACAAATGTTGTGTTAATATCTATATGATAAAAGAATAATACAATAGCAAATATCATCAAATTAATTTCATTGGTATATTTTTAACAAACAAATAATATATTCCAGAAGCAATTTTTTATAACTTATGATATTTGTGAGCAAATGTTTAAGAAAATTAATGTTTATAGGGATGGCAAAAGGTAAGTGATAATATAGGATGTTATTCATACTCAAGAAAATTTTTAAACAGACTAAAATATTTAACAATTATAATAGTATTTTAACATACAGATACTTTAAGATGCAACACCATAGTGAAAGAACTATTTTGTACATCTATTATATTTTTTCAACCTTATGATATTAATATGTTTACTATTCATAAATCATATGCGATTCATTAGATATAAAAACTTGCACACCTAAGTATCAAATGTGATTCAAATGCACACTTTTATACAATTACAATGTATTACATAGACTCCTAGTTACAATAAGTTAACAGTTTATTGAATGTCCAAGAACAAGTCAGATCATTAAGTCTGAAAAATGAACGTATTAAGGGCAAGTAATAAGAATGTATTTACTTTTTCTTTCTTTCCATGAAATAGTAATTACTACAGATATTAAAGTTTGCCTTAATATAATATTATATTGTCTGCTTCTTTATTGAAATCTTAGATAACTACTTATACAATAGATAACATTGTGGTTAAATGTTTTATATGAAATACTTTACAAAAAAATGTATGGAGCGATTTTGGAACAAATGGTTGTAACACACAGTGGAGACAAACAACTACATACGTGTTTTTGAATTTCCAGTTGTCCAGAAAACAAATGTTTTGAAGAGTTTTATAGCTATGTTTATATTTGTATAATAATATGTACGCTTAAATATTGTTTACAATAGATAAGTAGGTGCTGAAAATGTTACTCATAATCTACAAAACTGATTAATTTCTGTAATTATAGGACACTGAAGTGTTAATATTGTTAATATTGTCACTTTCATACACAAAGTCCTATCGATTAACTTGCCTATGATATATAACAATTTTAAACCTTAGAAATATGACAACTTTGTTTATTTGTATCCCGCAAATAGTTTGTAGTAAAAACACAGGGGGTTTAAAAACGTTTCAATGTTAATTATAAAAATGTGTAATAGAAAATATAGGTTACTTTCTATAATTTTTAAACGTAACCCTTACGGTTACAATTTTTATTTGAAATATTTTTCCGTACCTTTTCTATTGTTCAGAATATTTACCAGTTTTTAATTAAAATTAACATTCTTTATGCAATAAAGTGACACACGATAAAAAAAATAACAATATAGAAATACTATTACTAATATTCAATGTCACCTTTTTCTCGTATATTGAATTCATGAGACAAAAATTTATTAGTAGTTTTATACAAAATTTGTCAGTATTTACCTATTTCACGTTATCCGATTTATAGCGCATTTAAATTCAGAAATGCCAACTTAGAAATTTTTCTTTTAAATATAGGGGAAAATTTATGAAAAGAGGTCTTTTAGGGATAGTTTTGTCAGCATAAAATTAAAATAAATACTTTTTTAAACAAAAATTATCGATCTTTCTACTACACGTAACCAATCAAAACTATAAATAAAACACCCAGTGAAAATCTCCTCTTGCCCATGCACTGCCTCACTCGCATTTCTGGCAAAAACGCATAGTATAGAGGTGTTCAAAGTGCAACTCCGTCGAGATTGCAGACTATCTGTGAGCATGTAGCCAATGTGCCGGTAATGTCGGTTTCTACTTGTAGATAAAGTCAATTTCTGTTTGTTTTTAGAAATCGTTTAACTATACATTTTAAATTCTTTTGTTAATATCCGTGATATTTTTTTTTGTAAATATTCAGTTAGAAACAAGCTGTCATAGAAGTTGGTTAATAAAATATTACAACATTATAATTTAGTGAACATTGTAAATAGATAATATATTGAATAAAGAAACACGCCACAAGCGATCAAGCGCCAAAATTCCTACTATCTCTTAAGATAAGCATCAAAACTCTGTATAAAAGACCCAAACTCTCGAATAAAGGGCAGTTGTACTTTTGACTACGTCACGGATAATATACAGGATGTTTCTAAATTATTGCACACAAATGATAAGACCTATACAACTCACTAAACTGAATAAAAAAAACCCAGTGAACAGAGGTTCAAAACTCAAATAGTTTCCGAGATAAAAATACGTTTAGTATAAAAAAATGTATGGAGACCGAATCAAGAACACTGAATTATTTAGAAAAGTATCAGCGATATAAAGAAATGTGTCAAACAAAAGTTGCAGGGTATGAAATACTACATGTCAGGGCGGTAGGTATTTGACCGTAACGTGATCTTGAAACGTCCTGCAAAGGTCACATCACAGTTCGTAAATAGAAACCCATATTTTCAATTCCATATTTTTGAAGTAGATATTCAGACGTTTCCAAACCATAGACATGAAATTTTTTGTGTAAGCTGTTAGAATATCATTGTCCAAAGGTTCCGGTTCGTCAGAGGTGATGGTGGTTGATGGATACAGTGGCTCCAAATTTACGAACAGAAGGGCAAAGGGATACTCGGTTGAGCCACCTTGACGCGTCAGTTTAGACAGATTCTCCATAGTGACTTAATCTAGAAATCCGTTGGAGGGAATGAAACGCCTATAGTCTCCTATAAGAACGTATGGGAGAGTAAAAGAAGGTAGCGAGTGTCATGACTGCATTTCCAGCTGTGAGTCCAGGGCCCTATTGATAAATGATGTCATTCACATTTTCAGACAGAAACTCATCGTGCAACAAACAAGAACCGTGAATATTGCGTTCTTTTACTCTCCCATCACAGTCGCACTATTCGTCGGTTACCATCACTACCGATGAACCGACAACTTTGGATGCTGATATTTTGACAGTTGCTAACACGAAGAATTTCATGTCTTTGGTTTAAAAACGTCTGAATGTTGGCTTCAAAAATATGGAATAGAAAGTATGGAGCTCTATTTAAGAATTGTGATGTGACCTCTGCAGGACGTTACAAGGTCATCTCACGGTCAAATACCTCTCAGCGTGACATGTAGTATTTCATACCCTGTAATTTTTGTTTGACACATTTGTTTGTATCATTCATACTTTTCAAGATAATTCAGTGTTCTTGATTGGGTTCCCATACATTTTTTTAAATTTATACCTATTTTTTTATCAGAAACTATTAAGTTTTTGACCTATGTTCACTGGGGTTTTTTTTACTCAGTTTAGTAAGTTGTACACGACCTATCATTTGTGCGCAACAATTTTGTTACACCCTGTATAACTATATGGTTATATACACTATCGGTCAAAAGTTTGGAATCACTTACTGATTTCCGTCATAACTGAATATACCAATTAACTTTGAAATGATCGTTTGTTATTACATAAGATATTAACACGCTGCATTATGATTTTAAAGACTTCAGCTAGTTCTTATGTCCATAACACTCTTATGTAGGTAATAGACCCAGTTTAAGGTAATGCTTGGAATGATCTTTCGTACTACCGTGAAAGATGTTCTGTTGTCGGCTTATACAGAAACCCGTGATTCTTTTGTTCTTTAATAAGCGTTGAGCATTACACGTAGGAAGGATACAAACTTAGAAACATTCGAAAAACTAATAGCCAGGTTGCCCAGAATATGTCAAGCTGTCATTAAAAATAAAGGCGACTTTATTATAAACTATATTTATATAAACTATAAAATATGTTACTTACAAGTTTTTGATAAATAAACCTTTCTTAGTTACTCTAACAGCATTAATTTTTTCTTAAAAAATGTTCTGTTTCTCTAAATTTACGTAGTGATTCTAAACTTTTAGCCTGTAGTGCATGTGGTGTCGAATCAGTCACCTCGAATTAGGTGATTTGGATTCGAATGGGATTACGAAGAGTGTTTGTGAGACACACTTCGGAGAACAACTCCTTGTATAAAAATTGGCTTAGGTAGTCTTGGCTATACAGTTGTGCTATAAAGTTGTGCTTTTTCGGGAAGAAACCTTCCCTTAAATTTCCTCGGTGAAGGAGTAGCGATGAGAGTGAAAAGCGCCGATTGGCTCGTTTGGATTTTTTGGAATCGGTGAAGGGAAGGCAGTCGGTTTATTTCATTAGTTAAGGGTTGACAAGTCTTGCGAGGTAACCGCCTCCAATCTAACGGTTGTCCTCAGGTAGTACGAGTACCGAGGAGTGACGTATGCGGGAAATACTCAAGGCCTCGATCCTAGCAGGGAATACGCTTATGATAGTCTTTGAATTTACCAGAACATGCCAAACTGAGGAAATTACCGTAAAAATATTAATCGCAGTATAAAGTAAAAAAGGCGCTATTGCCTTATATATATATATATATATATATATATATATATATATATATATATATATATATATATATAAAGATCCGTGGAAAATTATACTATGTATTAGAGAATACAAATTATTCTGTGAAATTTTACGTGTGATTCCAAAGTCTTATACCTATTTTTATCATTTCCTTTACCTTCACCGTGACATTTTAACGATCTTTCCAGGATTCTACGTCATTTGGTGAAAAGAAGTTGTGCTTGAAAACTTAAAAAATTCCTGCTCTACGGACAAAAGGAATTAACAACTATGGTCACCAAGACACCACAAACGACACTTTTTCACCAGTCTGTTCATAATTTACGGACTCAAGCTTGGAGAAAGACAGGTACTCCTTTGTACATTATCGGACTCAGACGTTACAACTCCGATACCTCCAGCGAGAATTATAGTATCTTTACTATAATTATAGCAACTCCACCTACCACTGCATCTATCTTAAAAACCTTCTTTGAACATTTAAATGCCCTTGAAATAGCAGAAAAAGGTGTTCAGAATACAAATGAGACTCCGAAGCAAAATACAAAGATGCTTGAAAAAGAAAATTTTGTTTGTATCAAGGAACTGAAAGAATTAGCAACTCAGTTACGGCAAGAATATTTCACTGGCGAATCTTCCTGCACGAAAGTCCCAAGAACCAATATTTCGGCCCGACCACCTAGAATAAGTTCTCTCCATGTCAACCAATCTGATCCAGAATTAGTATTAAATTAAATCCTGCGAAATTAAAAGCTGTAAAAGACTTTAAGAAACCAACAAAACCAACAGAAGTAAGATGTTTCTTAGTTTCTTTCCACTAGCTGATATTATCGAAAATTTATACGAAACTTTTTAAAGATAGCTAAACCCTTAACAGATCTGACGAAGAAAGACATACCCTTTTATTGGACAAACCTTCAACAAATTAGCTTTGACGAATTAAAAACTAAATTAACTTTTGACCCAGTATTGCATAAAATGTAAGAAACATTTTATTCTAACAACCGACGCTTCGAACGAAGGACTAGGTGCCATAGTATCTCAGGACGGACATCCCTGTTACTATGTATCTAAAACACTTAATGATCCTGAAAAGAATTACACACTCACAAAAAAAGAATTTTAAGCAATAATTTGGTTAATTAAAAGACCAAGACAATACTTATTAGAATGTGAATTACTATTAGAACAGATCATCAAGCTATCAAATGGTTACAAAACGTAAAAAATCCATCCTCACGACTAATGCGTTGAAGATTAAAATTAAAGGAATACGACTATGACATCGAGTACACCAAAGGAAAAGGAATCCCGCAGCTAACGCACTCTTCCGTATCCACATGACTCAAAACGAAGTAGACGAATTAGTAAATGATGCTTCACAAGATTTTGTTAGACGCAATCGCCACACAGACGTCTCAAGAAAAAAACACAGACCATATCTTACAAGAAACATCTAATGAACCACCTTTACGATTCGGTCTCTCCTTCTCGGCATATCTATGTAGATTGGAAAATAAAACCTGTAAAGTATAGTATACTTAAAGCATAATTACACTAGAACAGAAACCTAACGCAAAACACTGGACACAATTAATTAAAGAACTTTTAGATAACTTTCATGAAGAACATTAGTTAAACGCACTAAATAATTTAGTAATGTCGGAAAATATAGTTAAAATTGGAATAAATGACGTTACAATCAACAATCTCGAAATAGTTTACATTTAATTAATGTTAACATATTTACAATACAAATATCCCGAGAAAACAATAATCTTTTCGAAACTTCCACCTCGTAAATACACACAGAAAAACAAAATAGAAATCCTACAAGACGCATACAACGCTCACACAACACAACATTTCGGAGAAAACAGAACACTTGCTAAAATTAAACTACACCATACATGCTATCAACTAGGAAATGATGTTAAAAAATTGATATCTGAATGTGCAACATATCAAACAGGAAAATTAATTAGAATCCGACAAAAGGAACTGTCCGTTATTCCTGATATACCAGTAGAACCTAATTATAAAATTGCAATGGATATATTTGGGTCATTACCTATCACCAAACGAAAGAATCAATATATACTATCTATACAAGACATGTCAACCAAATACTTAACACTTATTCCCCTATCCAACATTCAAGCAATTACCATTATTTCACAACTCATGAAAAATTATACTGTCGAATGAATGTTTGAATGATTGCACAGACTTTCAGTATTTCGAAAATCACTGTGCACGACATCGTTACAATCAATTTGCAAATGCGGAAACTGTGTGCTAAGTTGGTCCACAAATTGTTGACTGACGACCACAAGATCAACCGAGTGACGATTGCGAGTGAACTTTTGGAACATGTGAAAAACGATCCTGATTTTTTGGAAGTCCTGACATAGCTCCTGCAGATTTCTTCTTGTTCCCAAGGACCAAGACTGTCCTCAAAGGAATTCATTTTGGATTCGTAGGAGTGATCCAAACCGCCATGACGAAAACTCTCAATGAGTTTTGCGTGGAAAAGACGCTGGCAGGAGCGTGTCAATGCCCAAGAGGAGTACTTTGAAGAATTTTAAATGTTTGTAATAATTTAAATACATTTTTTTTACGAACATAATACTTTCCGGACAGATCCTGTATACCCGTAGACAGTAACTACTTAATACAAGAATGTACGAATTATCACGGGTTTCTTGTCTCTTAGAACAATCGTCATTTCTATTCCTACTTCGCGTATATTTTTTTCGTCTTATTGTCGATCTTTTATGTGAGACATGTGTATTTGTGTCATTTCCTTGCATATGTCGATTTGCAACACTTCGAGCAGGTTGTTTTCCGACGGCTGAATTTCGCTCATTTGACGGATCTCGATGTGCCCATGTTTGATAATTAATTATATATTGTTTAGGAAGTCTATTCCCAGCAAAAGGCTATGTCGCATGAGCGATTCGGAAACGACTATGTGGCATGATACTGAATGAAGACCCATCAATCTCGATGGCGATTCTGAAACCTCCTAATGTTTTATTTGAAACGGACCCTATTCTATCGAGGTTGACTTCATTGTATTGTAACCGCGACGTGCCTATTTTGTCATAAACGTCCGCTCGTATTAGCGTTACACCGTTTCTGGTATCGATAAGTGCGGTTATTTCCGAATTATTTATTGTCACGGGTTTAAGGTACTTTCCTTTCGCTGTCGTCTCGATGAAATGGTTGTCCACCATGGCTAACGTTCTTTTCAGACATCTGGATGTGATGTGACCAAACTCCTGACAGCGGAAGTACTTTGCTCTTCTTTCTCTCATCGGGCACTCAGCTGCTCGACGACCTCTCCCTTCGCAATTGTGGTACCTCTCGACGGTCTGCTGCTGACTGTCGGCGGCTCGCGGCCTTTGTTTTCTTGGTTTAGTCAGTGGTTTCCGTGGTCTTCTTCTGAATTCGGCTGGTGTCAGTCCCTCCCGGTAGTACCACCTTGTCGAATGCAGCAAAACAGTCGGCCTGCGTTCCGAACCTTTCTATGCGTGCTTGGTTTCGCAGAGTTACATTGGGGATTCCCTCAAGAAGATATTCAACGATTTCGTCTTTGTCAATAAGTATACGGTTCCCCAGGATCAGCTTTTAGTGATAATAGTCACTGAAGCTTTTCCCGTACTTCCAATGTCGCTGTTCGAATTCCCATTTCTTGGTGACTCGACCGGGGAGGTGGTGAAACGTCGCTTTCATTTCCCGCAATAGTTCGTCCGTGGGTATCGTGACGTTTCTTTATAACACCTCTTTTGACCGTATCGAGGAAGGAACTGCCCTAGTTCGGTGTGTGCATTGAAGTTCGTGATGTACGCGGTACAACAAGGGGTGACTCACGTTCGGGCAGCGTAGCGTCTTAGCGAGGTTGAGTGAGACTGTCCGTCGTCCCGCCGGTCTTCCGGGTTATATCTTTTTGTCCTTAGACAAGGACAGGAGGCAAGCCACGCTGACACCAAAAACGCGGAGGGAAAACGCGCGTAAAAAGAGTGCGGAAATCCCGGTGAAAGTGCCCGCGTGGACGCGAGAAAGCGTACTCAGGTATGTACGAAATAAACTGCCTCGCTACAATATAATATCAAGATAATTCTCTAATTTCGACTCTAAGACTCACTGATTCTATATTCTATACTCGCTGACTCTATACTCACTGATTCTTTCTTTTTCTACTCGCATTCCCGCGACCTATTTCGCGTATATATGCTGTTGCCAAAAACACACGGACACACATACATAGGCAAACACATTCATACACATACAGACTTGGCGGTCATCGCACCTTATCATTTTTTCCGCTTTATTTCCTTATCGGGTCAGTTATTTATTACCTATTTTCATATAGGTGACTTTTCTCCGCGCTCTCGTTCGCTCACCTATCACCTGTTTTGCTGTTAGGCGGGTGACCCGACCTCCCGAAAACTTAATGCTCGCACTGTTTGTCGTACAGGACAAGGCTCGCACTTTTTCACATACACTCAGGAACAAAACGATAGAATACCCTATGCTTCTTTATGTTTTGATATAATGGCTGAAGAAAACATACATTTTAATAAAGCAGTTACATTCTATATGCTGATAACTGAAAACATACCGAAGATCATATGCAGCAGCTGTTCCTAAAAAAATATTTTGAGGGTAAACGTAAACATTGCTGTTCTGAGATGGGACCAAAAGATAGGACATGTCTTTAAAAACTGAAATATACAAAGAAAATTTCCCAGTTTTGTTTAATATTCAATATTTTGTAGAGCCGCTTTTATTTTTTATTACAGAAATCATCTTCTTGGTAGAGATTTATATAATCTTTTGATTCCTTTTTTTCTTAATTAGTACCATTCATGTGCAATGCATTGTTTTTATTTGTCAGTAATTTGAAATTGTCGACCATTGGTATATATCGCTCTTGCAAGGTCTCCCCAGACACTTTCGATGGTATTAAGATCTAGAAATCTTGCTGGCCAGTCTAAATAGTGTTTTTCACTTGCGAAAAATGCTTTCACTATTCTGACCATTAGGACAGAGGCATTATCGTGTTCAAATATGACATTACTTCCAGCAATTCTTGTCGCATGTTTATTTTTTTGTTCTCTAATAAGGTCTACATATTTTTTATTAATCATTTTACCACTAATAAATTTTACATCTGTACTTCCATGATAACCCATGTGTGCCCAAATAATGACTCCGCCACCATCCATTTGACAACGGTTCAATAATTGATTTTCTTTCCTTAAATCATGGTAGTAATAATTAAAACCGTCAGGTCCATTCATATTACATTTTTTTTTCGTCGGTAAATATATCATTTTTCGTCACTTTTTCTTCAATTGAATACGTTTCTCCGCAAATGCTAATCGAACACTTTTGTGGTATTCTGTTAACGCAGGCTTTCTCTGTGATTTTCTTCGTTTTAAGTGTTTACACTGTTGTAAAATTCGGCGTACATTTTTTACATGTGTTACTACACCAACATTTTTTGCAATTTGTCCAGCTGTCATTTTCAAGTTAGATGCGATCCTTAATATTGCACGCTTTTGTCTGCCCCAGGGGCCGTGTGGCGATCACGGTGCAGGAAGTGGCGATGCCGGGGTCCTTAGCTAGGGTCTAACCAACCCTTGGTGTGGACGAGACACCTTGATATGGCAGGCACAGCTTATTCATGTATGTAAGAAGCCGAACAGGTCCTACCAATAGACCTGCGATTGGATTGGTACTACGGACGCTCCGGTTGCCCACGAGGGCGTACGAAGGGTGCTGAATCCCCTTGTCCCCTCGCAGAGAGCGTACCATGGGTGCTTGTCCCCGGGTCCTCTCGGCTGGTGCAATTGGTGTTGGATTCGTAGTGGCAGTGGTTGAAGCCTACATGCTGGGCAGAAACCTTTCGAGGGTCTCGGTGCGTGAGCAGCGTCCCACCTGCTCCTGGACCAGACAGGAAATCTGGTAGAGTTTTTGGAAAGGTAATTCGGCGCTACCGACAGTCTACTTCCATGGGACTCGTCATCCTCGGGAAGCAACGCTAGTAAGGCTACGGCCTCAGCTGATTGAGCTTAATCTCAATCCCACGCCCATGGGGGCCCTCCTTGGTAAGCCTTCGCGGCAGGAACTTGGAGAATAATCGGACTTCCCTCTGCACGCTTTTGTCGTAATGATAGAACAGTTGTTGTTCAGAACTCTTTCTTCTGCCATAAAGATCTGGATTTTTAACTAATTTACTTATTATATTTCTACTTCTGTTTAACATTTTTGCAATTTTTGTTATAGAAAACCTTTTTTGAAATAATTTTAAAGCTGCATGTATTTTACAGGCACTTAATTTTCTTCCACGACCCATTCTTTATCACTAGGTAGCAACTGCAGAAATTAAACTATTTATATTAAATAATATTTAATGGAGACTTTATACGGTATCTAATCTTAACACTTACTGTGTAGATTTACAACTGAGAGGAGAAAACGCGTTCCATATCCTATCATTTGGTCCCATCTCAGGACAGCAATGTTTACGTTTACCTTCATAATATTTCTTAGAAACGGCTACTTTATACGATCTTCGATATGCTTACAGTTATCGATATGTAGAATGAAGCTGATCTACTAAAATATATGTTTGTTCCAGCTATTATATCAAAACATAAAGGAGCATAGTGTGTCCTATCTTTTGTCTCTGACTGTAGGTCGAACGGCCGCGGCGGCCTTCGCGCAGTTCGTTACCCTAATAATGATACAAAAATCTCTCGTCCTACATATAAAACTAAAGGTCATGCAGGAGGTCGGTACATTTGTACGACATCCGTTGTACACGATCCGACGTTTATGACCATTGTTACGTTATGTAACATTTGCCGGCGACATAAAACCACTGTTGGAATATTTGTTATACTCGATATGGTTAAATGCGCGCTGGAGCACTTGGTTAAAACATTTCCAGTTCTTTACACTCGGCTTTCAGTGCCTAATCCAATAATCAAGAGACGAGGAGGCACATCCTATTAAAGATTTTCTAAATTTTTGCCCTTTCTGCCGGTGTAGGTTTTTCGTTCCTAACTTTCAGGAGAACAGTGCTAAACACGTGCCAAAGATTGTAGTCACCGCGTGGGTCCCTTTTATTTGGCGACTGCTGATCCAGCATCCGGACGCATAAAATACAACGAATCAGAGGGCTCCTTCCGTTAGACCCAGCCAATAGAGGGGCGCCTCGCCGGCAACTCGACTGGAAGCCGCCGACGACACTCTGTCATTTTAAACCATGCGTGTTTCACCATGAGGGAGGGACTTTCTCCATTACTGGATCGTAGGGGTGTCTGTACGTGACCTACTCCTTCAGTGTGAAAACCAATCAAAAACGAAAACTAACAAACGCGAAGAGAAAACGATCTTCAGAAAAACTCACAAGATGAGTTAATTCAGGAACCTCGTGAAATCAAAAACGAACAAATTTCATTTTCGCTGCCTTTTGCTGGCCTTATTCACCGCTAAATTTGCGGGCCATAAGTACAGTACGTTACTGATATGATTTCAGCCGGCCTGTGGCTTAAAAGTGAAGAGAAGCAAGGGGAAATGTCCACTCACGGCGCTCGGCACAATAGTAATCGCGGAATCAATTTCCCTTTACTCCTCTTCACTTTTGAGCTACCGGCTGGCTGGGATTATGTCAGTAATGCACTGTACATCATATTTTATCATCCTCAATACGTTGAAACCGTTATGAGGAAAGTTCAAGTTCGGGGACTTGAGGAAGGTGGGGCCGTTCCAATTGCGATCTCGATCCTCTTGGAAGGGTTCTGCTTCCTAAACTCCTCTTACTCTACCTCGTTGCGGTGGTCCCTGGGAACTACTCCCATCTGGGGATGCTAACAAAGTGAGGGGTCTCTAGGGAAAGTAGCTCCAATGATGTGTCAGGCTGTACCGGTAGGTTCAACCATGCCGGGTTGGCTGACACGGAGGAGTGAAACCACCCCTAGTGAGGGGGGGCTGCAGTATAACTGATTTGGCTAACTTAAAAAAATAATTATGGACAAAATCATAAGAAAAAGTTTATGGTGCAGGGAGTCGGATCCTCCAGTACCGGCGCGGCCAGGGGTGGGCAAGCAAGTCCCTCCGCGTCGTCATCCATCGACTGTGGGTCGTCAGGGGTGGGCCACTGTGTCCCTGGCGATGCATCTGCGAGCACTGTGCCAACCACCGTGCCGGGTGCGTCTTGATGCGTCACCCGCGCCACCACACGATTAAGGCAGGACTTGGTCTCCCTCAGTGAGATATACGGTCCATATCCCTGACGACGTCTTACGACCGGGATATGGTCAGTTTGTTAGGAAGATGCGACTCATACACGGATGGGGGTGTGAAGAGAATAACAGAGTACTCTGTTTCTGGAGAGGACGACGACAGCGCTCGAAGGCGGCCGACGTGCTGGCCGATGAGAAGCTCCGGTCTGACCTCTACATTATGTCAACGGCAGACATTGTGGCCCGACATGCGGAGTTGCAGGCTGTGATTCTTTTCACGGCGGACTAATCTGAAGGGAACTTCGTTCGCGATATGAGAGCGGTGAGTAGGGGGCCCTCATCGCGAATGAGGAGATTCACGCGTGCATGACACGTATGACGGGAGGCCCTGACGTCAGCCGGATATTGGCGGAGAATGCCCGGTTGAGGGGAAGGAACGTGCAACAGCTTAATGGCGGACTGGCTTATTGCACGGTCGGCATCTGCTGGGGAGTCTAAAGTAATCCGGTCGCCATAGTGATCGGCCAATAGTCGGCCCACTGGTGGTTTCCAGCGTTGTGGTTGAGGGGAAGCGTTGCCCCCCCCCTGGACATCAGGGCCGGTAACAGCCAGATCGGGGTGGCTAAACGCTTTGGAGAGAGCTTCGGACTCAGATAGCGTGCCATTGTGTGCGGGGCTGCGGGCTGACTCCGTGGGAGTCCGCAATCCGGCCACGAGTACCGTTCGTATGCGCGACGAGCGGTCATATAGTACCGTGGCGGGGGGGGGGGGGGGGGGGGGGTCAACGAAGATTCTCCCTGCGCCCGCACTCCCGTCAGTGAATAATCTGGCCGAGGACTGGATCGGGGTCATCGGCCGGAAAAGGAGGCGGATGTGCCACAAGCGGGTCCGACCTGCCTCTTCTGGGCAGGTCCCTTCGAGGACGGCCTCGAGGTTCGTTTCACAGCCGCCTCCTCTGCAATGCGAGGGCAACAAAGTAGCCGGGCTGCCGGGGCTTGAACGTCGGCGGTGACAATCACCATCGTTCCGGAGGCAGAGCAGACCTATGAGCAGGTGCTCGCAAAAGCCCGAGAGGCTATAGACCTTAAATATCTCGGGATTGAGAAATCGGCTCCGTCCTAAGCGCATCGTGACGGGGGTCCTCATTTTTGAAGTCTCAGATGGCGACGATCAGAAGAAGGCGAAGGCCTTGGCGAAGAAACAGGCAGGGCTTTACGACCAGTCACAGCCGGTGAAAATCGGGCTGCCGGTGAAATATGACGAACTCCGTGTTGCGGGTCTTGACGATTCTCTGCGGCCCGCGGATGTTGTGGCGATCGTCATGCGGGTCGGGGGATGTCGTGTGGACGTGGCACGCGCGGGGGAGATCCGCTCTTTCCCACGTGGCCTCGGCTCCGCCTGGGTCCGGTGTTTTCTCCCAGTGGCTCGCAAGGTCGTCAAGGGGGGCGCCTCCAGGTGCGGTGGTCCACGGTTGTGGACCGCTAGATACGCAGCTGCTGCAGTGCCACCGCTGTCTCGCATTCGGTCACGTGAGGTCGCGGTGCACTGCCGCGGTCGAGCGAGGAGACCGCTGTTTCTGATGTGGCTTCGCGGACCATCGCGCGTCGTCATGCAATAAGACATCTAAGTGCCTCCTCTGCACGGAGAATAGTGTAGAGACCGGCCACTTAATGGGTGGTCCGGCATGCATGGACGCTCACGGTACCGGGAATTCTTTCCACCTTTTTCCCGGGTCCCAACTGCTCCGGTACTATCTGGTTGATAATAGAGCTTTGGAAAGGCAGCTCGGCGCTACCAACTTCGGCCTTATCTCAATTCCGCGCCCATGGGGGCTTTCTTTGTTAGGCCTTCACGACGGTTACAAGGAAGTAAAACTACCTCTGGACCTCTGTAATATATTCAAACTATACAGTAATAAAAGTAGGCGACAAAAAATGTAAGTGTCATAATAATTGGGGCTTTTCTAATTGTTGTAGTGGTCGCAGCCCTGCTGTTGAAAGATATGAACGATTCATAGATAAGCACTGTGCGCATTTACGTATTCTGGGACAATATTGTAACCGAAACTAATCGGTATGCAGATCAAATACGAGAGAATCCACGCAGAAGACGAGAACTTGACCACACTTGGTTTCCTGTAGATGCTATCGAAATTAAAAGATATGTCGCATTGTCCATAATAATGGCACAGGTAAAAAAGCCAAGGATACAAATGAATTGGTCGAAGAGGGCTGTTATCGAAACGCCGATATTTCGAAACTCAATGCCATTGAAAAGATATCTGCAAATTAAAAGGTGTATGCATTTCGCAAACAATAATCTGGTTCCCAATTCAGATAAATTGAGCAAAATTAAACCTGTGATCAATTTTTTTAACCAAAAATTTAAAGAAGTATATATAATGAAAGAAGACATTGCTACTGATGAGTCGCTCATGAAATTCAAGGGGCGCCTATCTTATAGGCAATTTAACCCATCAAAAAGGGCAAGGTTTGGCTTTAAATTTTATAAATTGTGCGAATCCGATTCAGGCTATTGCTATGAATTTAAAATATATACAGGCCACGATAAAATAAACCGTAATGATAGCGCTTCAGAAAGTGTTGTCAAAGAGCTTTCTCAGTCAGTGTTGCACAGGGGTCACACTATGTACATAGTGGTATTCCTTCCCAAAACTGTTTATGACATTATCGTCTAATTATAAAACAAATGTAATTGGCACAGTACGTCGAAACAGGAAGCATATGCCAAAAGATTTATGTAATGTAAAATTAAAAAGGGGGGAATACACAATAAGAAGCTGCAACGGAATACTAGCTATAAAATGGAAAGACAAGCGAGATGTTTATATTATGACAACAAAGCTAGAAACAGTCGAAATGACTACACAAGGATCCAATCATACTCCAAAACTAAGTTGCATTACAGAGTACAACAAGGGTATGAATGGAATTGATCTCCAAGACCAAATATTAGTATGCTTTCCAGTAATGAGGAAATACATGAAGGGATATAAAAAATTTTTTTTTATCTCTTCGATATTGGCCTTTTTAATTCTTACATTTTATGCAAGAAAATAAATAACGGGAAGAAACAATGTTACGTTGACTATAGAATCAACATAGCCGAATGGCTATTAGCGAATATGCCAAAACCGAATTATAGGGAACAAGGACAATTATCTTCCGGAGATATGCCAGAGAGACTGCACGCGCAGCATTGGGCTCATTTTCCTAAACACATCGACCCAACAGCATCAAAATTAAGACCGTCCAAATCTTGTAGAGTTTGCCAGAAAAATAAAAAACGTAGAGAAACAACGTGGGAGTGTAAGAAATGCAAGGTTCCCTTACATCTACCAGAATGTTTTGAATTGTATCACACTATTGCCGATTATTAATTTTGCATTACTGATTTTTGTATAAATAAACTTTTTGTAGTACTTGCATCTACCACAATTATTACATCCCTTACCAAATATTCTACAAATATTCATAACTTTAGAAGGGCGCCGCCGCTAATATTCACGTTTGGCCCGATCATCTACTACGGGCTATGCTCGTAATATTTACGTTTGACACGATCATCTACTACGGGCTATGCCCGTAATATTCACGTTTGGCCCGATCATCTACTACGGGCATAGCCCGTAGTTGTAGGTTAAGGGGTTAACAGTGGCGCGGGTTCCGAACTCGTGCACTGCAAGGAAAAGGGAGGTATGAGGGAAGAGAATTTACATCCTTCTCGGGAATGGTGCCGGTAAGCCGGCTGAGCTTTGGGGGAGCCGCGGTTGTGTTCGAAAAGAGATCCCCATAGCTTCCCCAAAAAGAGCCTGTGGAAGGTCGCCGCTTGAGGACGACCAAAAAATTTTTTTTTAGGTAAACTTGTCAGGGATTTCAGTGCTTAGGCGAGGACAATTGATTTCACCTCTGTTGGTAGATATCTCTATGCATTGGTGACTGGGAGCATAGTAAAGTATACTGTTTACGTCGTTCTGTTGGTGGTAGCGTACAATAGTGTCAAGCGAGGCAGCGTGGCTAACATCGTTGTTTGTGTTGTATTTAGGTATTTGGTTTCTAATGTGATGGCTGTGGATTCTTTAGAGATCAATGCTGCTGTTGTGCCCGTGACAATTGTTAAGTTAGCCAGATGTAATATTATAATACATGTTTTTTGAATTACATATAGGTTATTAGTATGTAGCTGTAGATATATTTGATATTTTGTTCTTTATATCTATTGTGTATTTTATCTTCGTTGTGTTCTTTTTTATTTGACTTGCTATT
This sequence comes from Nomia melanderi, assembly GCF_051020985.1. Taxonomy (NCBI): domain Eukaryota; kingdom Metazoa; phylum Arthropoda; class Insecta; order Hymenoptera; family Halictidae; genus Nomia; species Nomia melanderi. Next base: position 48,851 of record NC_135007.1, on the reverse strand, counting down.
AGCGTTACTAAATAAGAAAAGAGAACATTTATGTTATGGGATTGTAAATTTAATACCCATAAATGGAATTATGAATTCCTACAAGTATACTGACATTTTAAATGAAAATAGAAAAGAATCAATCCTACAAATGAATCTCGATGGAAGATAGTGGTAACAGGATAGCAATCCAAAACACACAAGGAAGGAAATGAGACAACTTTTCTAAAATAGTAAAATAAATATTATTTTCAAACAATTGCAAAAATTGGTAAATATTATGTAGGATTTATTTATTAAAAATCCCACGTATTGCCGTGATAGGGAATAAAAAAAAAGAAAAGATACACTCACTGGGTAACAATAACAAAAATCTGAAAAACACTTTATTTCAATATAACTCGCTGACTCGCTAATAAGAAAACACGCCACTTGTTCACTCGCTCAGGGTTACTCGCCACTTGTTTCTTTGAAAAACGTCTCTCATCGAATGTCTTGCTCGAATGACCCCCGCCCATGCATTCCCACTCGCTTTTAATGCACACCCATTCGCTCTGTCTTTTTTACCCTTGCACCCTTCTCACTCGCATTTTTCGTCCATAGTCACAATTCACGCAGTCACATACACGCTTTTCTCACGATCCAATCGCTCGGTTCCAGACACTCTTCCTCGTATTCCTTCAGCCACTTAAGACTTTCCAAACGCAGTCACACTCTTTTCCAAACATAGCGGCGTCGGTCCGTCTCAATCTGACCCGGTCGTCCGCACGCATACACAACAAACCATTTGTTAAGGCCACTTATAGCCTACCGTTTCGTCCGGGCCTTTGAACGACCGTAGTTTTTAGTTTCGTGTACACTTTTTATCTTTCTAAGACTTAGCTGTACATTTGTTAGTTTTTTCGTAGTAATAAGAGCCTTCGTCCCGTCGCAAGTTACAGTCGTCCTTACGGTATTACGAGAAGGGACCGTGGCAGCCATAAATCCCTGAACCCATAAGGCCCGCTATTCTTACTGTACATTTTCGCTGTCTATTGTTCACATCTGGCGTCCAGTGACCAGCATTTTTGACTCTCTAGCCCGTTTAGCATGTGTGTTTAAGGGCCTAAGCGTTTCTCGCTTTTTTACCTGCCACGGTCGACGACTGCAAACGGGACGAATTAGTTATTAACATTAGCAACTTGGAGACCCAAGAAGGGAGGGGACTGTCTCTCCCTTCCACAAACTTCTAGAATTAAAGGGCCAACCAGAACGACTTCACCCCCGCGAAGACGACTTGCGGAGGTGTCGTCGAAGACGTTTCTGGAAGGCCCAGCCAGTTGAGAATCAAGTTTAGACAAGTATCAGCTCAAATTGTACATAGCTCAGAGTACGGAGTAGGAAGTACGGACTACAAAGCACAAATTAGCAATTTCGATCAAGCACATAGCATTTCAGTCAAAGTCCACTTCACCTCCTACTCATTTCTAAGTTTTGTTCCCGATTATATCGGGTGGTCCTTCGAACCGTACAAGTTTTATTAGTCGGCACACCACGTGCAAAATTCAACAAAACTCGAACACCATTCCGGTAACCACGAGTACTTAACATTGGTCCTTCGAGCCGGAGCCTACGACCTAAACGGATCTTCAACACGGAATCGAGGAACATCCTGTCACCACGCTACAACCAATTTGGATCTTGGACCGTACGCCACAATTGGGTGTGTGACAGCAGGACTACAACGCTCCACGTCAACACTGAAGTCTGAGCGAGAACCTAGAAGACTGCAACAATTGGACAACGTGGCTATCTGGAGCATCTACCGGACATCCCAATAGTCATCCAGGAAGGATTCCGTGCACCTCACCCTAGAAGAGCGTCACGCCCCTGGACGAGATAGTGTTCCGGTCCGGAGTGCAGCAACACAGATCAGCCGAATCACGTGGATTGGACGAGCTAACGTCGCCATTCAACCCTTCCGTCCTTTGGTAAGTCCTTCCCAAGTCTACTTGCGTATTTCGTATACAACATGGAAACTCAAATGAAACAGCTTATCGCGGAACGTGGGTCCTTTAAGGCCAAGCTGACTCGTTTCAAGCGCTTTATGGAAACCTCGGCTAGCGAAATGCACGTGGACGCGTTAGAAAAAAAGATTCAAGCATACGAGGACTTGCGCGACAAATTTGATAAAGTGCAATCTCAAATTGAGGTAATCGTGGCGGGCACAGACTCCGAGGCATCACATTTGGACGAGCGCGATGACTTTGAAAACGTCTTCTTCCCGTTAATCGCCTCCGCGCAAAGACATCTCGCGAATTTACGTGGTCCGCAACCACCCGCGAATTCTCCAAGCCACGCGTCGTCACACGCTCCAGACGCGCCGATGACCCCCCGAATGCCGACTATTTTGCTACCGAATTTTGACGGAACGTATAATCATTGGGTGCGTTTTCGCGACACATATTTGACGATGGTCCATAATAATGAGTCGCTCACCGATATTCAGCGATTCCACTATCTAACTTCAGCTTTAAAGGGCTCCGCTGCGCGTATAATAGAATCATTGGGTATCTCGGAAGCGAATTATGGGGTTGCATGGGAGGCCTTGAAAAGACGATTCGAAGATCCTGACACTCTGGTCCACTATCACGTGAATGCCCTGCTAGAAATCCCAAATATACACAAACAAAGTACCCACGCGCTTAGGGAATTCATCGACCACGCGAATAATCAAATCGTGGCATTAGGCGCGTTAGGCGAACCGGTTAACGCGTGGGATACTATAGTCGTTACGTTACTTTCAAAAAAACTGGATTCAGTAACATACAATGACTGGGATATGCATGCCGCGAACCTACCACATAGGCCGAAATTCAACGACTTCTTGAAATTCATTGAAAGGCAAGCGAAGCGCCTCGACCGAGCAACTTCGAACCACCAGTCGGCCGCGCGGGTATCCGCAAATCAGACCCATCAGGTTCGCGCGTCTAAAGTCCATGTCAGGACAAGTGCCGTAACGGCTCACGTCTCAAGTACGCGTAATCAATGCGTGCTATGCGAGGGTGAGCATCTTTTACAACACTGCGGTCAATTAAAGGCAATGCCAAACCCCAAGCGTCATGAAACAGTTAAACGCCTTCAATCGTGCTTTAATTGTTTGCAACAGGGGCACAGTGTCAAGGGTTGTACTCGGGGAACATGCAGAAAGTGTGGAAAAAGGCATCACACTCTTCTGCACCGCGATGACGCGAAACAGGAGACGGTCTCCTTAGAAGCCCCGGTCGAAACAACCACTTCGTGCGTATCGAATTCGGCCAGTGTCGCGACGGAATACACCGTACTATCCACGGCAATCGTGTTCATCAAGGATAGGCAGGGTCGGAAACATGAATGTAGGGCTTTGCTAGATGTAGGTTCGCAGGCGAACTTCATAACTGAGGAATTGCGCGATAGATTGGATCTCCCGTATTCGCACATCGACGCAGCGGTGGGTGGTCTCGGTAGGGCACGCAATTCGATTCGGTCGCGAACAAACATCCACCTTAGCTCAAGGTGTAACACGTTCAACGCAGATTTGCCATGTCTGGTAATAAAAACCATTACCGAGGACATGCCAAATTTGCCGCTAAGGAGCGTAAGGGTTTCAAGGCCAACGGGCCTCACACTTGCTGATCCGCACTTCGATCGACCCTCGCGAATCGATTTGTTAATAGGAGCGGGAATTTTCTGGAAATTGCTGTGCATAGGACAGCACAAGATAGAGTCAAGCGACTTGGTGTGGCAAAAACGCGGTTAGGATGGGTTCTGGGCGGTCGGGTGGGCTGGCTACCTGGTGCGAACGTAAAGGAAACCCCTACTTGCCACATGACAACCAACGAACAATTAGACAGAGCGATTTCCCAATTTTGGGAAATTGAAGACAGCTTCCCCACAGCAACGCGGACTGCGAACGCGTCGGACGACCCTAGCGAACGGCATTTCAAAGCGACGACGACACGTGACGATGACGGACGATACATCGTAAAAATCCCATTCACCAGCAAACTAAGCGATCTCGGCGAGTCGCGCACTCAGGCCGAAAATCGCCTATTAGGCATGGAGCGTAGACTCGCCAAAGACCCGGAACTGCACAGGCAGTATTGCGCATTTATGACAGACTACGAAACATTAGGACATATGACACGAATTACAGACAAGGGAGTCATCGATGAACGTCCTAACTATTACTTGCCACACCACGCCGTAATCAAAGAATCCAGCTCCACCACGAAACTTCGAGTCGTCTTTGATGGTTCCGCGAAAAGCTCGTCGGGTGTATCGTTGAACGACACACAACTTGTGGGACCGACCGTGCAAAGCGATCTTCTATCTATATTGATCCGCTTCCGAAGGCACCGCATAGTGCTTTCCGCGGATATTGAAAAAATGTACAGACAAGTGCAGGTCCACCCAGAACACCGTCATTTCCAACGAGTTCTGTGGCGTTCGAATAGAGATGCACCCATCGGTACGTACGAGCTAAATACGGTAACTTATGGAACCGCGTCGGCTTCGTACTTGGCCACGCGCGTATTACGTCAAGTCGGACTTGACCACGCACTCACGCATCCGTCTGCTAGCGGCGCAATCGTTGATGACTTCTATGTGGATGATCTACTCACTGGCTGTGAAACCGTGTCTGAAGCGAAACAGTTGCGTCGCGATTTGGGAGAAATATTAGCACGGGCGGGGCTTTCGCTACGAAAATGGGCGAGTAACAACAGCAATGTCTTAAACTCATCGCGGCAAGATAATGGGATTGTGGAGATCAAGGTTTCCGATAAAGAACCAAAGACGCTGGGGCTGTTATGGACATCACAAGCCGATGAGCTCAGCTATTCGGTTAGAAGTCATCAACGAAAGCGCATCACAAAACGCGGTGTGCTGTCGGAAATTGCGCAGATATTCGATCCCCTTGGGTTAATAGGGCCAGTAGTTACGAGGGCTAAACTATTCATGCAGCTTCTCTGGCAGTCAAGGGTGAATTGGGATGAGACTCTTCCTCAGGACTTGCACACGCAATGGGCCGCGTTTCGCGAAGAAATGGCAGACATTTCTTCGATAGTTGTACCTCGCCGCGTAATTGCTAACGACGCGGTTCAGATCGAGCTTCATGCCTTTTCGGATGCCTCTGAAAGGGCCTACGGGGGGTGCATCTACCTGCGTACGGTGGACACTTCCAATAACGTAACCGTCCGCCTACTTTGTTCAAAGTCACGGGTGGCACCACTAAGGGCGGTTACCCTACCTCGTTTGGAACTGTGCGGCGCTCTACTGGCCGCCCAATTGGCTGCGAAGGTTAAGGACGCGTTGCGACTTCAATTTTCTCGCGAATGTTATTGGTCGGACTCCACGATAGTTCTCGCGTGGCTTAAGGGTCCTTCCAATAGGTGGAAAACCTTCGTGGCGAACCGCGTCTCCCAGATTCAACAGATAACAAATTCTGGAAGTTGGAATCACGTACTCTCACCCGACAATCCCGCTGATATAATATCGCGCGGTGCCAGTCCTAGCGCATTGACCGAGTGCCGTCTATGGTGGTTCGGACCCACTTGGCTTGCACAGGGGGATAATCATTGGCCATCGGTAGTGGCCTGTTCCCCGGATATTCCCGAGGCGCGGCAATCCAGCACTTGCCTAACAGTTGCTCATCAAAGTAATCCCCCTTCTGACATCTTTTCGCGCTACTCCTCCTATTCAAGATTACGTAGAGTCACGGCCTATTGTTTAAAGTTCGCCAAAGCGTCGCGAACAAACTTCGGGAACCATCGTCGCGGCCCTCGAACGCGCCAAAAGGTCCGGTCAGCTCGCAATATCTGACCACGCGTGAACTGCACGAGGCTGAAAGGGTCCTAGTAAAGCTCGCCCAAGGAGAGCAGTTCGGCCTAGAGTTCACCTTGCTTAGTGCACAAAAACCGCTAACACCCAAAAGCCCACTGCTATCTTTGAACCCGTTCTTGGATGAAAGCGGACTAATCAGGGTGGGCGGTCGTCTTAAAAATGCGCCCATCCCTTATGATCAGAGGCACCCGATGATTCTACCCGCGAAGCATCCACTCACCGCGCTCATAATCGCGTACGAACATAATAGACTGCTCCACTCTGGACATCAGTTGACGCTAGCCGCAATACGCACCCGATTCTGGCCCGTAACGGGAAAACGCGTCGTCAAACAAGTGCTACACAAATGTGTTAGATGCTTTAGAGCCAACCCAAAGGGCACTAAGTACCTTATGGGTCATCTACCTGCAGCTCGGGTAACACCTGCTCGAGCCTTTTCTACCTGCGGTGTCGATTATGCGGGGCCATTCATGCTCAAGGAGAGAGGTCGCGCGCGAATCACGTACAAGTCCTACGTATGCATTTTCGTTTGCTTTGCCACGAAAGCCGTCCACATTGAATTAGCCACGGATCTAAGTACCGATGCATTCCTCAATTGTCTGTATCGATTCATGTCGCGTAGGGGTCGGAGTCACTGTATTTATTCTGACAATGGCACGAATTTTGTAGGAGCGCGTACCGAGCTCAATCAATTAGGAGCATTATTAACTAATAAGGAGCACAATGATCGCATCCAAAGAGCGTTGGCCCATGAACAAATACAGTGGCACCTTATTCCCCCCTACTCCCCGCACTTTGGCGGGCTCTGGGAAAGTGCGGTCAAATCCGCGAAGCAGCACTTGAAGCGAGTCGTAGGAGAACAACGCCTAACGTTTGAAGAGTTGTATACAATCTTAACGCAGGTAGAAGCTTGCCTCAACTCCCGTCCGCTTCACCCCCTATCCTGTGATCCCAATGACCTCACTCCTCTAACCCCAGGGCATTTCCTTATTGGCGACGCGCTAACGGCACCTCCGCAGGCCGATCTGCTTCACTTGAACCAGAATCGGCTAAATCGCTACCAGTTAATCCAGTACACGGTGCAACACTTCTGGAAACGGTGGCACCGAGAGTATCTCCATGAGTTGCAGCAGCGGCACAAATGGCAGCTGGACTCACCAGGCAACATCAAGGCCGGTGCACTGGTCCTCATCCGAGAGGACAACACCCCTCCGCTGAAGTGGCGACTCGGAAGAATCGTAAATCTTCACCCAGGCTCCGACAACACTCCTCGTGTGGTGTCCATCAAGGTGGCGGATGGCGTCATAAAGAGACCAGTCACAAGAGTTTGCATTCTACCCATAGAGGAAGTGCCAACATAACGGACCACGTGCATCTCTAATGTTAAGGCCATTGCGTGAATTAGTAGCCATATTGTATGATAATCTTAGGGCCTGTACATAGACAGCATAATAGTTTCTAGTATTAAGAGTTCATGTATTGGAAGCATTTGTTTCGAACGTGTGCCGTTCAAGGTGGGCGGTATGTTAAGGCCACTTATAGCCTACCGTTTCGTCCGGGCCTTTGAACGACCGTAGTTTTTAGTTTCGTGTACACTTTTTATCTTTCTAAGACTTAGCTGTACATTTGTTAGTTTTTTTCGTAGTAATAAGAGCCTTCGTCCCGTCGCAAGTTACAGTCGTCCTTACGGTATTACGAGAAGGGACCGTGGCAGCCATAAATCCCTGAACCCATAAGGCCCGCTATTCTTACTGTACATTTTCGCTGTCTATTGTTCACATCTGGCGTCCAGTGACCAGCATTTTTGACTCTCTAGCCCGTTTAGCATGTGTGTTTAAGGGCCTAAGCGTTTCTCGCTTTTTTACCTGCCACGGTCGACGACTGCAAACGGGACGAATTAGTTATTAACATTAGCAACTTGGAGACCCAAGAAGGGAGGGGACTGTCTCTCCCTTCCACAAACTTCTAGAATTAAAGGGCCAACCAGAACGACTTCACCCCCGCGAAGACGACTTGCGGAGGTGTCGTCGAAGACGTTTCTGGAAGGCCCAGCCAGTTGAGAATCAAGTTTAGACAAGTATCAGCTCAAATTGTACATAGCTCAGAGTACGGAGTAGGAAGTACGGACTACAAAGCACAAATTAGCAATTTCGATCAAGCACATAGCATTTCAGTCAAAGTCCACTTCACCTCCTACTCATTTCTAAGTTTTGTTCCCGATTATATCGGGTGGTCCTTCGAACCGTACAAGTTTTATTAGTCGGCACACCACGTGCAAAATTCAACAAAACTCGAACACCATTCCGGTAACCACGAGTACTTAACACCATTCATCCCACAATTATATTAGGAAATTTGTTGAAAATTTGCCATGACGATTAGAATTAGTAATAAAAACAAAGGTATTATAATACAACGTATTCATTATTTATTCTATAAACATGTATAGAGTTACCACTTGTATTTATCCATGTGCAATTTTATGTTACTGTATTATGTTTAAATAATAAGAATTCTAATAGGTTCTTTATTACAATTGATCTTTTTTTAATTTTATTGTAATATATTCTGTTAATTTAAATATTTGATAACATTTCAACATTTTTAACGTTCTGATACTGAAACGAGATTATCAAAAATTCTACAAAGATATTAAATTTACTTTCATATTTGACATTTCAGACAGCTTAAAGACTAAAAGAAAAGATTCCAGAAGTGTACACAATCTGAGAAAGAGTGTTTTGAAGAGGATTCCATATAGATGTTTATGAAACTTATAATAAAATAATTATAATCAATGTACTTGAACTTTTTTAACATACCTTATATATGCTCGAATACTCTTTAGTTTTTCTTGTTTATAAATGAAGTTCCTTACTATTTTTCATTTGTTTATTATATTCATATATTTTTTGCAAATGTAATCCAACCTTTTGGTCCATGCATATTAAATATTATACTGGTCTCAGAATTAATTACCCCACTTATCACGATAAAATTTGTTGACACAGGTAGTATGTAAAAAACATTAGAAATACATACATTTCTATTTTCTTCTATCATTTTGATTTTTAACTTAACATTACCTTTTTTTCCTCATATAAATTATTTATTATTCTCCATTAAATTTTGTAATCTGTCAGAATATTAATGTGATGAATCATCTGAAATGTCCACAAATACTAATTCACAGTTCATATGTAACTTACATTTTCTGTGCCTTTTTCTTTTGCCTGGTATACATTACATAAATATTAAACTTTATTTCTAGTTGCCATACTTGTCTGCCCAATTTTGTGATTCTTTGTTTTTAAACTTGCTTTGTAATTGTTTATATTCTCCTGATCTTTGATTATGTTTATCTTTCCTATAAAAGAATTGTTTCACTAAGCCATGTGTCCTTTCACGTATAAAACTGATTTTATTCCTATTATTTCTTTGTATTGTTCTAAATGCTTTTTGATCTGGTCAGGCATTTGACTTATTCTGTGTTCTGTCACCTTTTTCTCTATCCACTACTTTCTCCTTCTAATATAATTTGTTCATTTTTCTCATGTCATATATCTTTCTGCTTTTATAAGACTTATAATCTTTTCTGATCGTTAATTTACTTTTACGCCACATGCTATCCAATTTTTTTCAGATATATGATTCAACAATGCACTTTTAGATAGCTATTGTCTTGATTGTGGTCAGAAATGTTTTGATGCTTTTATTAGTTTACATTTTTATATTTTTCAATCTGAGTACTATATTTATCTTTTTGTTCTTGCTACATCATCTGTGTATTTGTTTCTTTTATTAATTGTTCAGTTAATGACTCTAACAATGTTAATATTGTTATTCTATATAGTTTGTTGTTTTTAGCTTCCTAGACAGATTTAATTTTAGCCATATTTATACTTGCTTGTGTGCCTTCTCATGGTTCATTACTTTCCATAACCTCGTCGTATAATTTCCTATTTCGAAGCAACTTTCAATGCTATACCCAATAATTATTTTCTTTTAGAGGCTCGATTTTATTTATTTGCAATCTTTCTGCTTCTGCTACGTTACATTTTGTATGTAATTTGCACCTTCTATTTTGCCTGCATCTAATTGTTTTCAAGCACATGTCCACTTTAAAAATTACATACAGTGAGTCACAGCCAAAATCGTACATCACATATACGAATACGTTTCGTCTCGTGAAAAAGTTCAGGAAGGATATGGGGGAAAAAATATCATGAATCTATATTGTAAATGTATCTATATTTATTATGTAGTGTTGGATACCGTCATAGGCTAGTAAATAAGATAAGCTAACTTTCGATTTCCTTCCTAACCGTTCATTCTTCTGTATATAATTACTCATACGACCCTTGACTTCCTTACTCACCGATCCTGAATCATACGCTTGTTCCTCCGAACCTTAACAATATCCAAAATTCCTACTGGTCCTTACCCTCATTCCCACTACTTTCAAAGTCAGACTTCCGAGCCTTTAAAAGGGCATACAAAAACTGTCCAGGGCAGAGACGAGCAAAAAGCTGACCGATAGAAAAGAAAAGAAGAATCGCTAGCTCTAGAAATTATAATTCTTAAGTGCCTCTTGTAAGATTTCGTGTACTAAGTTTAGTTCGAATAAAAATATTCACCAAACATCGGAATCCTACATAAATTTTGGCGACGAGGATGGGATGTCCAGCACTTTAATTACCAGCGAATAAAAGGTGAAACTAGCAAATTCACTCCTGGAACCTAAGTGGCAGTTTTGCAAAACTGGACAACGGAGAAAAAGGCACGAAGAACCACGACAAACGATACGGAAAGGCACTGCAACCTGGGAGAACATAAACTGCAATTAGCAACTGCAGCACCGATTGCAAAAGAATTTCGTACCGCCGTGAGTAATATAGTTCTCTAGATACTCGCTAGTTTTGACGATTCTTTCTTTCCATTATTATTTCTCTCTATCTTAATCATGGCCCGAAATCAAATCGTAGACGCACCTCGTGCCAGTCTTGAATTTCTTACCAAATTAATTCCTGATTCATTTGATGGTGATCGATTTAAAATTCGAAGCTTTATCAAGCAAGTAGATGCAGTCTTTGAAAATGCTCATGAATCACAAAAACCTCTCTTACTGTTATACGTAAAAAGTAAAATTACGGGAAAAGCCAGGGAACAAATCGATATACATTGTAATTTAACAACGTGGGAAGAAATTTCAGAATTATTATTAAGTCTCTACCAAGATAAAAAATCACTTGATCAGCTCCTCGAGGACCTTAATTCAATGAGGCAGGGCAAAACCGAGAATGTCTCTCAATTTTTCCAAAGATTAGAAGATTTGTCGTCCAGAATATTAGCGGTAATTCATGCATCTGAATTAGAAGAAAATACACTTGCGGGACGCGTTGCAATGATAGCTGACATGACATTAAATCGTTTTATCTATCACACTCATCCACAAATATCTCAAATGCTTCGTTATAGAGAATTTAAAACTATTAATCATGCTTTTACTGCCGCAACTGCTGAAGAAAAGGCCCTAAGAATACGATATGAAAATCCACAAAATTATTCAAATAAAACCTATCGCTTTAATAATCCTAGACCTATAAATTATTCTAGATCAATTCATTTTTCTCAAGGATAATCCAATTCCAGAACCTCGTACTCATCAAATTCAAATACACACGCTAGGCGTCCAGAGCAAAATCGCAATTCTAACTCACCCTCATCCGATAGACAATTTAACAGACAGCCTATTTTGTGCAACTATTGTAAAAAATCAGGTCATTCGATTGAAGAATGCGTTAAAAGATTCCTGTCGAACGTTAAAAGAAATAGAAATGATCAAACTAATTCCAATTTTCACATCCGGCGACCAATTAATTTTCATGAAATAGAAACACAAACGCCCAATGTTAATATTGATTCTCCTAACACGTCTGAAGCCAATGTCGCAATTCAAAATTTACACAGACAAACTTCGAAATTTTCTACATTACATTCTGTACCGCAACACGATGTAAAAAGAACAGAAAAGTCCGTCATAAGAGAATTCTTGAATTCCAATTTTGCACATATCAACTTCAATAATAACGATTTGACATATATATTAGTCGAGTGTTATTCTGCAAACTCTCCTGATAAGGTTCTTAAATTTCTCATAGACACCGGAGCCTCCATCTCCTTGATAAAAAAGGAAAGTCTCAGTGATTATCGAATTATCAATGACAAAACTATAATTTTAACGGGCATAAAGAAAAATGCACCTATTCAAACCTCTGGTGAAATTCAACTAGAGTTAGAAATTTATCGAAACAAATTTTTAGTTGATCTCCAATTAATTGATGACAGCAATGAATCAAATATACCCTTTGATGGTTTATTAGGCAATGATTTTTTCAATAATAAAAATGCCGAGATATCTTATAAAAATAATTGTATCAATATCGATTGCATTCCATTTTCTATTCCTTTGAACTTTAATACGGCTCAAAAATCGGAAGAATTCATTACTATTGGATCAAGATCAGAAATGGTTGCGAAAATTAAAATACATAATCCTTGTAATCTTAAAGAAGGAGTCATTCAAGCTACAACTTTAGATAAAGAAAGAACGTTATTAATTCCGAATGCCACAGTCAAGGTTACGACTGGCAATGAAGCTCTTATTACAATCGTGAATAGATCAGTGGAAAAACTATCCTTCCCTAAAGCTTCTATTATGATCGAACCTTTACCCCAAAAGGTCCAAATTTTCAAAGTACTTGAGGAAAGCATAAATAATAAATCAAATCGCATCGAATTACTAAATGAAAATCTTCGTCTCAATCACCTTAATGAAGAAGAAAAAGTATCAGTCCAAAAATTATGTGAGGAATTTGAAGATATATTTTTTCTCCCCAATGATACCTTAACTACAACCACTGCTATGACACATAGAATCCCTACTCATGATAACATACCTATTCATGTAAAATCATATCGCTATCCTGAAATCCACAAAAATGAAGTTTCGAAACATATAGAAAAAATGTTAGCACAAGGAATTATAAAACCATCTACTAGCCCATGGTCTAGCCCACTATGGGTAGTCCCCAAAAAACCTGATGCTTCAGGAATAAAGAAATGGAGAATAGTCATAGACTATCGCAAATTAAACGACAAAACTATTGGTGATGCATATCCACTGCCAAACGTTGAAGACATTTTGGATCAATTAGGGCACGCCCATTATTTTACAACATTAGATCTTGCAAACGGGTTTCATCAGATCCCTATGAATACTGAAGATTCGCCTAAAACAGCCTTCTCCACGCCAGATGGGCATTACGAATTTACTCGTATGCCATTTGGTTTGAAAAATGGTCCAGCGTGTTTCCAAAGAATGATGAACGTAGTTTTGACAGGATTAACTAACAAGCAATGCTTTGTTTATCTTGACGACCTTGTTATATATGGATCAGATATAGAAGACCATAATAGAAAATTGACTAATGTGTTTTTAAGACTACGCGAAAATTCTTTGAAACTTCAACCTGATAAATGTGAATTTATGCAAAAATCATGCCAATATTTAGGACATGTAATCTCAAACGAAGGAGTTAAACCAAATCCATCTGAAATTCAATCAATCCAAAGACTTCCACGTCCTCAAAATCAGAAAGGTATAAAGATATTCTTGGGAATGACAGGTTACTACCGTAAATTCATCCCCAATTTTTCAACCATCGCTAAACCTTTAACAATTTTATTGAAAAAAGATACTCATTTTAATTGGACTGAATTACAAGAAAATGCGTTTCAAGAACTTAAATCTGCCTTAATACAAGAACCGCTGTTACAGTATCCTAATTTCTCTCAACCTTTTATAATTACTTGTGACGCTTCAAATGTAGGAATCGGTGGTATATTATCGCAAATTACAGACGGAAAGGATTTACCGATAGCATATTATTCGAGAACGCTAAACAACGCCGAACAAAACTATTCTACCACCGAGAAGGAGTTACTTGCTATTGTTGATACCATCGATCATTTTCGACCATACCTATACGGACAAAACTTCATAATATACACTGACCACAGACCTCTCCAATGGTTAATGAATTGTAAAAATCCATCTTCTAGACTCGTTAGATGGCGACTGCGTTTAAATGAGTATGAATATACAATCAAATATAAACCAGGTAGAGTGAATTCTAACGCGGATGGGTTGTCACGTCTCCTCCCAGAAAAAAACCGAAGAAATAGCTGTTAATGTAATTTCTAAACCAAAGAAAACATACCAAAATTTTGTTAAATTCCATTACACTAACCAAGAAATATTTGAATTTCAACAAGAAAATACGCCCCTACATAAAATTAGCGATCCAATCGTAATGTTCTGGTCTGAAGACTTAGATGAAAGTAACCCTTATTCCGATTACGTTCAATCAAACTTTAATATCGATGAATTAAAACCAAGTATAAATGGTTTAAACGAATTAAAAAAGGAAAAACAAACCTTGTATATTCTATACACCAAAAGCTTCCATCATGATAGAATCGAATATAAAAACATTTTTGAATGCTTAACAACACTAAGAGATTTAATTGGAGAAAAATCATTCGTTCTCATCCCTCCAGAAAAAGGAAATAGCATCAAGCCTCATATGTTAAACGAAATGATAACTTTTATTTTTCCTTGTAGTAAAATAAAAATTCTTAACACCGCAAAACTAGTCCCAAAAAACCAAGATGAAATAAATTCTATACTAAAAGAATGTCATGATAGCAAATTAGCAGGACATTTTGGCTTCAACAAAACATACTCTAAAGTAAAGGAACGTTTCTATTGGTCTGCAATGAAGCAAGATATTAGAAGCTACATAAAGAAATGCCGTTTGTGTCAATTAAATAAAACAAACTTCAAACCAACCAAACAACCGATGGAAATCACAACAACTTCTGAGACTCCCTTCGAAAGGCTTGCTATTGACGTGGTAGGTCCCCTTCCACTGACGGAAAAAGGGAACCGTTTTATCATCACCGCGCAGGACGATTTGTCCAAATTTTCATTTGCATTTCCTGTACCAGACCACGAAGCTAAAACTGTAGCAGAGTCTTTGTTACCAATATTCCTTAATTTTAGAATTCCTCAAAAACTTTTATCTGACCAAGGTTCTGACTTCATGTCCAATTTAATCAAAGAATATAACAAATTATTCCAAACGAAACACCTGTCTAGTACTCCCTATCATCCGCAAACTAATGGTGCTCTCGAAAGATCTCATTTGACCCTCAAAGATTATCTTACACATTACGTTAATAGTAAACAACAAAATTGGGACGAATTTGTACCATTCGCAATGTTTAGTTACAATACTTCGATTCACAAATCCACCAAATTTTCACCATATGAAATACTCTACGGTAGAAAGGCTTATTTACCTTCATCGATCACACGAGATCCCGAATTTCACTATACTTATGATGATTATATTCGATCTCTTCAATATAAATTAAATACAGGGTTTAAACACGCTCGCGAAAATATCATTGAGTCAAAGAAAGCAAGTAAAAAATACTACGATCGTAACTCTAAACCTGTAGAATTTAAAGTAAATGATCTTGTAAAAATTAAAAATATGCAAATAAAAGTAGGACTATCAAAGAAACTTTGTCAAAAAGCTAGTGGACCTTATCGAATCATCCAAGTTTTTCCAAATAATACAGTGGAACTCCAAATCGGCAAAAAGAAAAAGAAATATCATACTAATCTCCTTAATTTGTTCTTTCCAGATGAATCTGATGATTCCATTCCTCCTCCTATTACCCCTCCCGACAATGAGTCAGTATTACCATAACCGACCACTTACGAATGCAAGTGGAATATTTTATAATAAAAAAGGTATTGCCCAAATTACGAACTCTAAATTGACACTATTAACTCACATCAATATCACTTATCTGAACGATGCTACTGGTATACTACATGAATATCTTATAAAAACGCAAGGCATTTGCACAGTAACCGTTAAAGACCCTTCTCCAAATAATCACATCAGTTATCACTGTGAGCGAACTCTTAAGTTGATCGAAAATGAATTAGATGAAATAGACAGAAAACGTAATATTCTGCAACAATTAAGTCAACAATCTTCTATCAGGAAACGGCGAGGACTCATAAACGGTGTTTCATACGCACTTAAATGGATCTTCGGCGTACCTGACGCTAATGATGCTCAGTATTACGAAGACAGTATTAAAGCCTTAATGAATAACAATCAGCTAACGCAAACACTCCTCAAGTCGCAGGTGCAAGTGATAGCTAGTACGATCAAAAACTTTAATAATTCTATTTCTTCTTTAAAAAACCAAGAAGCAGCTATGAATGAAAATGTAAAAAGGGTAAACGAATTCACAATTCAAACAAACTCATACATAACGCGATTATCTATGGAAACTACGATTACTCAACAAATCACCTCGCTCCTTGCTCTTACAAGTCGTATTACTCGCGAATATAATCAATATATTGAAGCAATAAACTTGGCTGAACATAACATCATATCTCCATTGATTATAACTCCCGAAATTTTACTTGAAGAATTAAAAGGATACAAAGGTGAATTAAATTTAATCATGAAACCAGAACCAGAAAATATTCGACCACTTTATAAATTGATTCAACTTCAAATGATCACGTCTAAAGATATAATTATTTTTGCTCTTAACATTCCTTTAGTTAAGAAAATGGTTTTTGACGTTTACGAACTCATTCCACTCCCAATTCAACATAACCATTCGTCTTTCTATTCCTACATCATCCCTCAAAACAACTATATCCTTTTATCACAGTCCAAAACACAAGTTACCTTCCTTAAGGAATTGTCTGACTGCATCGAGTATTTAGATCAATTATACATCTGCCACGATCTCCACACTTCGCAAGTGACGACTCAACCAATTTGCGAAGTCAACATGTTGTCTCCACATATTAAGGAAATACCAGACGATTGTGAAACCAAGACCGTAAAAGCAACAATCGAAACCTGGAAATACATCTCTAACAACGAATGGATTTACGTTCTACAAAACCCAACAACATTAACGGTGATCTGCAATGAAAATCATATGGAAGACGTCATACTAGAGAAGACCGGTATTATTCGTCTACAAAATAACTGCAAGGGTTACACGAATCTTTTCGCCCTTGAAACAAATTACAAGACCAACAAGAACATCACTTATTATGTTCCAAACATCAATATTCTAAATGACGATTGCTGCATCTTAACCCCACACCTAGAAAAAATAAAATCCCAGGAATTAAGGACTATTCATCTGGCCAACATGGATCTTTCTGATCTAAAATACGCCAACAAAAAACTCAATGAATTCGAAGACATCATTACGAAACAAATGAATCAACCTTTTGTCGTGACATATGCCAAATGGTACACCATTGCTCTTGGAGTAATTGGTGTAATCCTAATATTCATAATCCTCAAGAACTGCTCTCGATGTCTCTACTGGATTCGACGATTATGCTGTTCCACTACGCATCCGACTACGGGACAGACCTTACCGCCCATTATCAAAAATTTCGTCAATTGCAACTTTGACTCATCAGTAACACCAAGAGAAACTCCAAACCTTAGCAATATCCAAAATTCCTACTGGTCCTTATCCTCATCCCCACTACAAGTCAGACTTCCGAGCCTTTAAAAGGGCATACAAAAACTGTCCAGGGCAGAGACGAGCAAAAAGCTGACCGATAGAAAAGAAAAGAAGAATCGCTAGCTCTAGAAATTATAATTCTTAAGTGCCTCTTGTAAGATTTCGTGTACTAAGTTTAGTTCGAATAAAAATATTCACCAAACATCGGAATCCTACAGTAGTAGTATCAAAAGGAACAAAGTTGTCTAAATATAAAAAAAACAAAGTTACTATAATTCAGCATGGAAAACGTCTCACAGCTAAAATCGTACATTTGTAGAAAAGTGACCAACAATTTGTTTAAATTAAAAATTAATATTTTGTTGGGTGCCCACGACTACATTCTACCGCACGCAATCTATTTGGCATAGATTTAACCAATTTTTCAGTAAAACTGGGTTCAATTTTTCTCCATTCCTCCATTAATACCCTTTTTAAATCATTTTTATTTTTAATAGTATGTTTCCGGATTCTAATCTCTAATTCATTCCAGACGTGCTCTATCACGTTCAAATCAGGTGATTGTGGAGGTGCGTTTAGTACTTTAGGGCAATTATACAGTACCCACATTTTGGCTACATGCGATGTGTGTTTGGGATCATTGTCGCTATAAAACTTAAACGAATTCAAAATCCCTAATTTTTCGGCACTGTCCCTCAAATTGTTTTTCAAAATATTTATGTAATCATATTTATTCATGTTACCTTCGATAAATGCTAAGTTACCCACTCTGGCAGCGGACATGCAGCCCCAGACCATTACTGATTGCCCTCCATGTTTCACGGTACTGTTTAAATTTTGTATTTTAAACTCCTCATTTGGTCGACGCCACACCGTAATTTTTCCATCTGAATGAAATATGTTAAATTTACTTTCGTCCGTAAATATAGTTTCTTTCCAAAAATCAAAATCTTTGTATATATATTCTCTTGCGAAATCTAGTCTCTTTCTTCTATTCTTCTCGTTTATAAGAGGCTTATTCCGAGCTGTACGACCGTGAAAATTATGTTTTCTGAGTATTCTTCTTATTGTTTCTGGATTTACACTTTTCCCTAAATATGTTTTTATTTCATTAGTAAGTTTAGGTGCACTGATCTTCGGATTCTCTTTAATTTTTCGTACTATCCATCTTTCGTCGTACGCGTTGAACTTTTTGTTTGAAGCTTTTCTTGACGCATTACTTATTCTATTTTCGTTTTGGTATCGTTTTACAATATACTGAACAGTACTGGCACTTCTACCAATAATCTTCGCAATTTCACGATAGCTTTTTCCACTTTGAAAATTTCTTATAACTATTTGTCGCTCTTCTATTGTTGTCTGCTTCATTATTACTATCTTTCTCTTTTTTTTCAACTACGAACCTTACGACGCTAAACGACAACTGCGAATACGCCAAACAATGTAATCTTTCATTTGTTTTCAGGGATTCCCCTTGGGGAATATTACAAAATATATATACTGTACGATTTTAGCTGTGAGACGTTTTCCAGACTGAATCATAGTAACTTTGTTTTTTTTTATATTTAGACAACTTTGTTTCTTTTGATACTACTATATAATAAATATAGATACATTTACAATATAGATTCATGATATTTTTTTCCCCATATCTTTCCTGAACTTTTTCACGAGATGAAACGTATTCGTATATGTGATGTACGATTTTGGCTGTGACTCACTGTACATACAATATGCAGCATAAATTAAGTAATGAATAAAACTCGCTAAACTAAGTAGAAAAACCTTAGTGAACAGAGACTGATATTACACATCTTGATTTCACGTGTACCTAAAATACACGAAAACATTGATCATATTATCTATAATGCTTAGGTATACATATATTAATTTAAAATTGACGAATTCACGTACATTCACGTACATCACGTATATTGACGTGATATTAACACGTATACCACACTTTACTTTTTAATTAAAAATCTGATTTTACGCAAATACAAGTTATAATACAAACATATTTGACTGGCAGATGAAAATAAGAAACATTATGATTTTGATTAATAAAATTTAATTTATTAATTTTCTGTTGTGATGTAAGAAAGTAAAATACAGTAGTTTTCAATATAACACAGTTGAAACGTTACGCGTTGTATGTATTCGCGTTCTATGAATTGTGCTTACGAGATTTTTCTTATATAACACGAATAATTTAAAGTAATATGTTTCATCCGATGTGGAACGAAACTGCGAAAATCCTCGAAGGTTCGTTTACGATGTGACGCAGGCCTAGTCTAAACAACACCTACCGATAAGCACATTCCACCGGGCTACCTGAAACTATAACACAGGCTTATCTAACGATAGCCACATCCTGTCAGACCACACGAAAGACACGAACAAAGCACCAAGGGTCACGTAGGCCCCTCTCTCGAGGTGTATATAAGATCATCATAACCTTAATAAAGAGCTCAGTCAATTAACAGATGTCACGCCTTGTAATTCTCCTTCCCAATACGTACGGTAACTCTACGGATTATTCAATCGTATTCGGCTCTCCATCTCAATAGATCATTCCACGGTCTGATTCTATTAGGGAAGTAATATATTAAACTGTAAATATAGAATCTACGGATAAAAGTTACAAACATTATAATTCCGCAAAGTGAAACACCTCCTATTAGCGCGTATCGGTTTATTTTTCTTAAACGCGTTATCTTCCCCGTGACAACGACATGGATGTGCCAACAAAATTATTTTCGGGATTAGCTTTTTTCGAATTCAGTTTATTTTTTGTTACAAGGGGCAATTTCACCGTAAATCATGGTAAAGTCATTTAGTCACTCCGCGTGTTTCCAGACAATAGTTTTTGAATTTTTACTTCGTTCGTCCCGACAACCGACCATATCGTAAACCGGAAATTTCCAAAGGGTCGACTCGAACCTCGTTCGTAACGGTTCCTTCGGACCGGTATCGGCGAATCTTTGAGGATACCTCGCACGTGGCCATTGCCCTCACCTTCGCACCAAGAGGGCTGGCCAAAGGGCGTCGTCCAAAACGCTTCCGATTTTTTGGATTATGCGCTGATTGGGTATTTTCGACTTTCCAATCAGTGCACTCGATGCGATCTGAAGGTGTTGTATAAAAACACCTACAGGATCGCACTCAGGACACACTTCTTAACACTTTTTCGTATCGACACAACAAGTCCATCGTTCGGCACACATTTTTTTATCACTCTTACCACACTTCGCAATAAGTCCATCGTTCGGGACATACACACTTTTTTATCGCAACACTTAGAGTCACGGCATGTCCCTCGTCCTGGACATAGACACTTCAGCTTCACGCTCTGAAGAAGCATCTAATTCGAAATTCGAGAATTCGTTCGTTTCGAAGCGCATAACATAAAAACGGGTCCTCAATATCGTGAGAAATCGGTGGTCTGATTTCAATTGTTCGGAGATCAGAATCGAATCAGTCGGTTTTTGAAGAAATTTGCGATCATCAACGAAACCTAAAGTTAAAGCTGGGCTTTACAACCCCAGCCAAGGAATAAAATCCGCGTTTGGTGATCATGCACGGGCGTGCAATCTACCGAGGTTGTCACGCTACGACACAAAAAATATGTTTTGAATAATTATTACTATGCCAACTCTTATTTTCTATGTTTTATGAAAAGTGGTTTTTCGTAACCCAGCCTCTACTAACTAATTTACACAAGCTTTGCACGCTGCCTGCTCCCCTCTTAATTAACGCATTCGCACTCGCGCCCTACCTAACTTATGTGCTGTGACCCTACTTCTCCATATACTTATGACTGCTGCGTATTATCTACTTATTTATTGTACTTATTTATTTAATTGTAGGGTTTTTTCCAAATGAGTGAAAGTTAGAACGAGTCAGAGTGGATGTTGTAAATCACTGAACGGATGAGGTCGTATGCCTGCAAAACTGTTTGGAAGAACGTGGAGTGTGAAAGAAAAGCGTGCATGCAATCGGTGTCGTTCGGCGTCTAGGCGGCGCCGGGATGTTTGGTAAATAGTGTGACTGCGTTTGGAAAATCTTGAGTGGCTGAAAGAATACGAGGAAGAGTGTCTGGAACCGAGCGACTGGACCGTGAGAAAAGCGTGTATGTGACTGCGTGAATTTTGACCATGGATAAAAGATGCGAGTGAGAAGGGTGCAAGGGTAAGAAAGACAGAGCAAATGGGAGTGTACATGAAAAGCGAGTGGAAATGCGTGGCCCGGCCCAGTTGAGCGTGACTTTTTCGAGCGAGACATTCAGCGAGACATTTTTAGAGAGAGTCAGCGAGTTATATTAAAAATAAAGTATTATTCACATTTTTGTTATAACCCAGTGAGTGTATCTTTTTTTTTATTCCTCACCACGGCAACACGTGGGATTTTTAACAAATTAATCCTAGATAATTATTTTATCTATTTATTTATTACATTTACTTAATATCTAATTATTCTTTTTATTTATTTATTCATTTAACTACTGTATTTATTTATTTAATTGTTTTATTTACGTTTTCATTTATTGTTTCTACTGATTTAACTATTTTATCTATTTACTTAGTTAATATATCTATTTATTGTACACTATTCGGTAATCTGACTATGTACATCCTCATTAATTTTGTTTATACATTCTCATCGGTGAGAGCCGGGATTAATACAAGATAATGGAAACCCCGGAAACGCCTAGAAAGAATGTGGTAAGTCCTCAATGGCCAAAGTAACATCCACCAAAAGCAACTGCAATGATTCTAAACAGTTGTTATACTATATAATCCTATACTGTTCTTATCCATGTATATATACATACTAAATATTGTAATCTAGTTCCCTAGGATTTTTTGTATTATTATTTTTATCCACCCTCGCTGTAAAGGCGCAACGTTTTATCCACCTATCCGCTTTGTAGATCTGGAGATGGTCCGGGATTCGGGTACAGGGGTTCAGAGAATTAAAACAAAAGTCGGGTTTCTGGTGCAGACACGCGTACTCACTTAATAGAACAACGATTAACGTTATTTTGTGGTCGCATGGTAATTTTTATACTTGTAATTGGAAAAAGTGGGGTGATGAATCATTGGGGGAATCGCGGAATCTTCCGTGTTTCGGGTAGCGACGTGATGAGAAATCGCCTGATGCGGAGTTTGCAGAATTACAAAACGTGATCGTTCAAGGTCGCACGTAATACCTCTTTCCTCGGGAAACATTTTTCTTAGGAAAAAAATGCAGTGGCGGCCTTAGTGGCAATTGAAGCACTGATGCGCCTCTGCTCCAAGCGACCTTGGCTGTCTTAGGCGTTGTGGCGGTCGGTGTCTCTCGGATGACTGTCTTGCAGAAGTTGGACTGAATGGCAGGTGATGCGGGCTCGAAGTTTCCGGTGGAATTATTGAGCCGCTCTTCTGTCGGATTACATTTCTAATAAGGCCGAGAAATCCTACTTTACTATAAATATAGATTATGTAAAAAATAACCAGTAACGTTGCTATTGATCCACTAGTTGTCCAAATGCTTTGATTGCGTGCTGTTGCAGGTGTATCAGTTTCTATTTCTTGCGATTCTTGTTTTATGTCGGCTACGTTCCATGAATATTGGTGAAACTCGTCTGTGTTAATTAATGAATGTGGTATGGTTGGCAAGTAGGCAACTAATGATTTTGTGTCGTTTGCAAGTAGTAAAAATTTTAGGCCTAACGTGATTTCATGTTTCGCTTTGTCTTGATAATTAGATCTTAATGTGGTTGTGGTTGTTTGCCCTACGTATCCTGATTCTAGTCTAATTATATTGACACCAGTAAAGGATCAAGTGTATATATTATAATTGTTTGTACATGTTATATTTATAGTTTCGGTGTCGCCAGCGATCAAGATCCATGCTTGGTTTGAGTGTAATTCGATAAAGATTGAATTTTTAAATTTAGTCATTTTTAACAGACCCTCCTTTTCCGTTGCCGGCAACGCGTATAACACTCTAGTCAGACACGGGTCTTGAGCTGCTGAATTCTGTTGATGTGTATTTCTTTTGCAAATATTTATATTATAATGGTCTTTGCAGCGTCTTTTCTCGTATACATCCGGATAAGTGTAACTCCTAGTATGTGCATCTATGTAAATGAACTGTTTTGGGACCAAAGTAAAAATTAGTTTCTCATTTTCAATCTTTAGTATGGGTATGATTTGGAACAAACTGTATGTGATATTGAGGGAACGCCTACGAGTATTAACATCGCGACGATTGTCCGATCACTATGCTGTTGATAGGTTTTGGTCAACGCCCGCGACTTGTTAGAAAATTGCTAAGAGACGAACTCGAACTAAGGAGAGTCAGTCACGGACGGATTGTGAACTAGCGAACTAGAAAATTAGCGAACTAACAAGTTAACGAATCAGCGAATCGGCGAATTGTATTGTATATCGCATATCTCTTCGTAACTTTTACAGTTGTGAGAGACGGCGAGAAAAATAAAATAAACGGGACATTAGTCCTTGGTAAACGTTTGGTGTTGTTGGGCAGCCAAAAGTCCATTTTAAAAATTTTACTTAAACCGAAAAATGTTTGCTGCTTGAGATTGATGAATATCTAGGGAAGAATGTGCTAAATCTTCTTTTCTTGGAGCACCCGAAAAGTGCTAAGCTATTCCGAAAGTTAGGTATTTTTTGACTACGTGTTCTACTCGTGAAAATTTTCCCAACCTTCTGCATATGTTTTGGTAAAGTTGTACGAATTTTTCTTCACTATCAAAGTTTTTCACTATAGATCTTTATGTAAATGTCCACATTTTAACATAACTAATACATCACCGATATTTTATACGGTTGTATTTACAACTTCACGAATGATTTTGTGAAAGATCAGGATGCGTCCGGGCGTTCTTCCAAGCACAGTTGCATTCAATAAGGTCTTAATATTAAGGTCGCATATCTGGGGACTGCGCGTCACGGGAGAATATATCTTGAAGTCAGTATGTTCAATAGTTTGAAACAAATTCTCTTAGTGTGAAAGTAATCAAGGTAAGTATATATTATGTTTTTAATAGTTCATCACCTATTCAGCACACATTTTCATAAAGATATTCATAGCTGAATATAACTAATGCCTCATCAACATTTCATACTGTTGTACAATTTCACGAATGATTTTGTTATAGAACAAGATGCGTCCCGGCATTCTTTCGAGAACAGTTGCATTCAGTAAGGGTTTGAGATTGTTGTCCAAAAATAAAATCATTCGCACACATTCGCCGTCCATGTTTTGGAAAGTCACTTTCTAAGGCCATTAAGTTATATTAAATTAACATTATAATATTATATTGTGTATTATATCATGTAATATATGATATATAAATATAATATATATAAAATTATATATAATATATATTAATAAATTTATTGTTATGTGCCATATAGAGGGTGTAAGAAAATTGTTGCGCCACCTGATAGTGTGTGTGCAACTCACTAAACCGAGTAAAAAAACCCTAGTGAATATGGGTCCAAAACTTAAATAGTTTCCGAGATAAAAATACATTTAGTTTAAAAAACATAGAGACCGAATTAAGAACACCAAATTATTTTGAAACGCATCAGCGATACGAACAAATGTGTCAAACAAAAGTTACAGGGTATGCAACAATACATGTCATGGTAGGAAGTTTTTGACCGTGACGTGACTTTGAAAGGTCCTGCAATGGTCACGTCACAATTCCTAAGTAGAATCTTATATTTTCTATTCCATATTTTTGATGTCAACATTCAGATGTTTCCAAACCAAAGACATGAAATTTTTCATCTTAGCCGTTATCAAGATATCAGCATCGAAAGTAGAACTGATGGAACTTTTGTACAGGAGAGTATCCACGTGTAACCCGAGAAGTGCGAGGAAACCGATGCGACGACATACAGCTATGCTTGTCATTGAGGTGACTCTGGAAGAGCGTTACGGGGAAGAAAACTTTATTCAGTTCATTACACTTAACTTTATTTCCACAAAACTTGTTACACTCGTCTACAGAGGATCACGCAGATATCGCTGGTTTCAAAAAAGGACTGAACGCTTTTACGGTTTTTCCTTGGTACTTAAAGGGTCTAGCTTAGGGGAGTGGGAGGGGTTTAACGGGATTAGAGTGAGTTTTGGCGGGGCTGCTATTCTAGGGTCCGCCGCCTTGGGTCCTGTGGTCGCTTATCTCGTACTTCTATCGCTGCAATCCCTGGGTTTTAAAAAAGAGGGACATGCTTGGCTCTCTCACGGATGCGCTGATGTATATAGAATTCAGTGTAGCAGTAGCAAAAGTTTTTCACGATTATCTCGGAAACTAAAGCCTTTTGTTGGCAACATATACAGGAAACACTTGTTGAAAATCATGCCCCCACCAACATATTTGAAAATCATCAAAATCGGAGCGGAGTAAGCATATCGACAACTTCGTCTCGATCTCCAATAAATCAGTATCTTTCACTAAAAGATAAAGCAAGATAGGGAAACATTGTACACTAATTTTAAGCCCTATATCTCAACCAAAAGAGTAGTTACAGGGTAAATTCGAATTATCAGTTTTAGCCTTGTTTTCCCTATTTTATGGTACGTAAAAATTCTGAAAAAATTCTGAGACATTTGTGATATAGCAATATATGGTCGAGGTATTTTTTCGACGTATTATTTTGATGCAAAACATAATCAATACCTTTAAATCCTGCAGTTTTTTACACAGTGTGCTTATTATGAGATTTTGAATATAGTCGCATTCGAAAAAATAACTACCAGAATATCAGCAGTTCCTATAACGATGTGGTCAGCAAGGTGGTTAGGGTAGTTGACTTGTTTTTATAGATTTTTTTCAATTCTTAAGTACACTGCAGTAAGTAATACTAATTTAAGAATATTCTTAAAATATTTTAATAATATTTTGTCTCAGTAAATACATAAAAATTATTTTGGAGCAGGTTTTTTGCTCCGCTGGTTTTCCGTTTCATGCTGCGTCTTATTCAAGGTATTGTTCAATATTTCATACGTGGAAAATCTAAAACATCGTCTACTGGTACTTCTGTGAATGGAACTTTTCGTTTGGTCCAAAGATTTTTTTTCTGCATGTATTGCAAGGTTGTTTTGAGCGTGTTGTTGATTTTGCATTTGCTATACTACTTTCACGGAAAGTCCTAGATCAGTACGTTTGTCGAATATATTGTTTAAAAAACGTGCTATCTTATAGAATAAATCCAGTTACAGCAATAACTTATTGTCTACTTGATGATGAAGCAATTTGTATTTCTGGCATATAATACAATGGATTGCTTCAGCCACCCAACAAACTTTGCTGAGAAGTATTTGATTCTGTGGTCGTCAATTGATTTCGTTTTCCTTTCAATGTAAGCATCAGCACTTTACACGCGCATTCTTCTAAGTATATTTGTACATCTCGAAATCCGCGATTTACAATACAAATGTAGAAATGTATCCGCGTTCAATCAAACTCCGCAAGCGAGTCTTTCAAAATGATCTTCATTATCTGAGCATCATTTTGGATTGCATAAAAACGTCCAAGAATATTAACG
Source organism: Nomia melanderi (assembly GCF_051020985.1). NCBI lineage: Eukaryota > Metazoa > Arthropoda > Insecta > Hymenoptera > Halictidae > Nomia > Nomia melanderi. The sequence continues at coordinate 21,786 of NC_135007.1, read as the reverse complement.
ATGTATCCATTTATCGTGCAAATGGTCTGTTGATACTCGTTATTGGTACTTTTCTGATGCCGAATATATGTTCCGTCGAAAATCAGTGGTAAGTGATTTGTAATACCATGTAGTTAGTTTGTAATATCGAAAATTTCATTCTGAATAAGATATTCGCGAGAATTCTACATCAAGTAACACTGGTGTCATATTATTTGAATTGCGAGTGCGTAATTTAAATAAGAAAACAACAATAGCGTGCATTATATTACATTACGTTTTCAGAATTACGTATTGAAATCATCGGTTTGTAAAATTCAATAATATTCTGCCAAGTTAAATGAATAAACGCTTTAAGCCGTTCTTCCGATAATGCAAAGTCAATTACTTTATCTGTAATGCTATAACTATGACTTAGTGCTATGAATTCTAGAAAACAAAATAAATGAGTTCTAGTTCGAAATAATATTATGAAAAAGGCGAGATTTTATTAAATGACTACGACAACACCGATTTTCTTTAGAAATGTATAATCGATGCATAATAAATATTTGTTTTGGAGCTCAAATGGTACATTGATAATTTCCTTTTTCGACCCACAAACAAAACAGTACCCATGCGTAGCAACCACTCTGACAAATGAAATTTTAATATAATAATCATGAAATTCCTCAGAAGTACTAATATTAAAGGTAAAAGGGAGATTTTCGAATGAATTGTGATGCGAAGAGGAAATTGAAATATATTGTGTAAAAACAGACATTTCGGGTACAAATAAGTCGGTTAAAGATAAGTCTCGTGATGCTCCGGCCAAGGATAATTCTGAGGAAGATTTTAAACTCAATAATAATGTGATTGAGGATATTGTGACTGAAGATATTAAAGTCCTGGATATTTCGGTATTGGATGATGCTTTGGAAATTGTACTCACCGAAGATATACTAGAAGATTGTTGGTGGAAAACTAGACTATTTCTACTGCACGAGATAAATGATTGCACTTAATACACTTAGTACTGTGGGATTGGAAGGTTTTGGCGAGAACAAGCGCAGGTGTATTTGTATTTTTATTGAAATGGACTATAAGTGACTAGAATTAAACTAAACTATGTATCTTAATCTATTCTACGCAATACTACGCTGTTCCACGCTGGCCTACTTTGATCCACTACTCTAGACTCTGAAACTACACTGTTCCACGCTAGTCCACTCTGTCCTGCTCCTCTCAACTCGCGAAACTACACTATCTTAAAAAGAGCCTTACAATCATCTTAAATAATAATCCCGTCAGCACGGAGCATGATTCTGCAGGCCATCATCGGCTGCCTGCGAACCATCTGAGTTCAAGTGGCCTGGTCGTAACGGTCCGAGTATACCTGCGGTATCCGGTCTTACGCGTCGCACCCCGCAGTACATAAGTATGTAAGAAGAATATGACATTTATGCAAGAAAAAATATGTAAATATATACGAAATATTTAGGATATTAGACATTAACAATATATTGTGGGAGACAAAACCCGTTAGCGCGAACTGACGGGTCAAATTAGAGCAAAAACGTGTCAGCTGTTAGGACGTCCCAGTAAGTCACTCACCTGTGTCAAGGACATCGGTAATAAACACGGGCAATAGGTAAGCGACCGCGGAAAGCGAGTGTGAGAATAGAAAGCGTAAGGTGCGATAACCGCGAGAATTGGTGTGTGAGCGAGTGTGAGTTAGGTTTAAGATGTACATATTGTTGCGATACATCGAACTAACGAGGTTGCGATGTATCGAACTCGTCCCTCCCGCACGCACGGCTGAACCAACCCTTAGGATCTGAAGGGGGTTGAAATAAACTGGTCGCTAAGGAGTTGGTCAGAGTAAACGAAGACAAGCGAGTAGTCTTTAGGTGAGTAGATTTTATGTGAGTAATTGATAACCGCGTTCCAAGAACGGTGCCGAAGATCCGCGACGAAAGACCGCGAGGCCATCGTTTTTAACGGGATTTTTCTAGAGCATAATTGCCACGAGTGCATGAACACACTTTGGTCTTCCTCGGTCAGTAGAGTAGAACCAATGTTGCACGGGATGGTCTCTCGTTTCACGACGTCGATCGCGGGGATCGTTTCTCCTTTGAACGACGTCGGTCCTTCACGGAAACGATCATAACCTGTATGCATCTCGCGATCGATCGTCCCAGATCTGTCGCGTGTATGCGCATCATCCGAGAGGCAAGTATCTGCTGCGGAAACGGGTCGTAGAAAAATGCACCAAACAGTCACAGACATGATTCACAACACGTGTGTAGCACTTGTGTGGCCTCGGTTCGTCCCCGACCAGTTACCTATCGCCGGTTAAGTACACAAGGCCGAGCTACAAGGCTGAATCCCGGGCTAGGTTGCGAAGTCGACCTTGTTCCAGGTTAGCGATAGATCGGTGGACATCTTGAAGTCTGTGTCCTCCATGTTGAAGAGATCGAACGGATCCTGGCTGCTGGCTAGTAACGGGTCGTAGATGTTCGTCCCGGATGAGAGGCTCATAGATGATGCGGGCTGATGATTGGACGTCGTTGTGGAAGCCGCTGGAGGTGACTGTGGCATCAGAGAATCCAACCAATCCTGGTCGTCCATGTCCATGGGCATGTCTCCGATGTCCATCAGCTCTTGTGGTGCCTTCATCTTGACGCCTAAGTCGCATTCTAGCTGACCGAAGTCCATAGTGTCTAGGGTTTCTAGGTCTAATCCGAGTTCCTGTAGCCAGACGGAAAAACATTAACCAATTCCTTAACTGTTGACCTATCAGAGACAGACCTAACTCGACATTTTGCTCACCTTAAGATCTAAGTTAACGTTGTCCGAAGATGTCACCTCCTGTGGCGGTTGAGGATCAGGCGACGCTTGATGGACCGACTGGGGGCTGAGTAGCATCGCGGTCTCCAGTTCCGCTTCCGAAGTCAGGAGGTCCGTGTTGAACGACGTCATCTCCTCTTGCTGTTGTAACTGTTGTAATGCACTGGGCAGTTGAATGGAGAACGTTGCCAGGGGCAACGGGGGTGGTGGTGGCGGTATCGTTGCCGGAGAACTCACGCAATCACTCTGGGAGACCTCCATCGCGATCGGGCTGATCGGGCTGATCGGACTAGCAGCGGTAAACACCAACGAGTGAGTTTGGCTGTCCGCCGCCGCCATGAACACCAGATTCTACTGGAGCTGCCTGTTCGGGGTCGTCGGAGTCGCTGGATCCTGCGCTGCGCTGGGTGGCAGTTCTCCATTCTTTATGAGAATCTCCAGCACGTCATCGACGACCTGGCTTTTGATGTGGTTTTTCTGCACTGGCTCGATTTTCACCTGAAATAAAAATATTGAGAGTGCAATCTTTCCTTATTCTACTGTAGCCCATCGTACATATGATAAACTAAAGTTTCTCGCGATTCTTACTTTAAGAAGCTTCGCAGCTTCGTCGTATTGAGGTGGCGGTGGTTTCCCATCTTCAGCCGCAACAGTTTGTTGCTGCTGCTGGGCTTGCGCCTGCGCTACCAAAGCACCAAGAAGAGAGCCGTTCAGTTTCGCAGGTTTCGCCAGATTCAAGACGATCGCAGTGGGGAACAGTGTAAGCGTTGCTCCCGTTTGGAAGAAAAAGAAAGTGCAAACGAACACTGTCTCCTCAGGACCACATATAGAAACGAGCAGTTAGACGAGTGGAGAAAAGCTCAAGAGGAAGACGATGAAATTGGCTTGGTATTCTTGAAGAAACAAGAAGGAACGAAACCAAGCTGGCCGGAACTTTCGTCTTCCTCGCCGGAAACGAAATACTTGTGGGCAATTTGGGATTCCCTGGAAATCAAGGAAGGTCTCTTGTGCAGGAAATGGGAATCTGCCGATGGGAAGCAAGTTTCTTGGCTTCTGGTTGTGCCGAAGAGCAAGATTGAAGAGGTTTTGAAGCAATGCCACGACGCACCATCAGGTGGCCATTTTGGAATCAAGAAGACGCTGGCCAAAGTTCGTCAGAGATTCTTCTGGTTGGATCACCGGAAAGCCGTCGACGAGTGGTGTCGACGATGTTATACTTGTTCGGCGAAGAAGGGCCCCAAAGAGAGGGGAATAGGGGCCATGAAGGTTTACAATGTCGGGGCACCATTTGAGAGGATCGCGCTCGACATTGTGAGTCCCTTGCCGAGGTCTTCGGCCGGAAACAGGTACGCGCTGGTTGTGGTAGATTATTTTTCGAAGTGGCCGGAGGTGACTGCGCTACCAAACCAGCAGGCGACAACGATTGCAAGAGCGTTGTTGGAACAGGTGATCAGCCGGTATGGAGTGCCGCTAGAGTTACACTCTGATCAGGGTCGGAGTTTCGAATCTTCCATCTTCAAGGAACTGATGAAGATGCTGGGGATAAAGAAGACAAGGACAACTCCCTTACACTCTCAGTCGGATGGACTCGTAGAGCGAATGATTAGAACTTTGCTGCAGTATCTGTCCCAGTTTGTTTCAGAACATCAGAAAGATTGGGACGAATGGATTCCAATGTTTCTTCTCGCATATCGGACCTCCAGACATGAAACCACAGGATTGACTCCATCTATGGTTTTCATGGGCAGAGAGCTGCGTCTTCCGTTAGACCTGTTGAGAGGGACTTCACCAAGTGCTTTGACGGATGAAAAGATGTACGTCGAAGAATACCGAGCAAGACTTGCTGAAACGCACAACTTTGTACGAGAGAGGTTGCGGATATGTATCAACAAAGCAAAATCATGGTACAATTCCCATGCACGGCCGATCTCATTTGCCCAAGGAGAGAAGGTCTGGTGGTACAATCCGAAAAGAACGAAAGGGAAATGTCCCAAGTTGCAATTTGACTGGGAAGAACCATACGAGGTTGTTCAACGATTGAATGACCTAATCTATAGGATTGTCCGTTCCCCTAGAAAGAAACTGCGGATTGTACATGTTAATCGGCTTGCTCGCTTCAATTCAAGAACAACGAATTTGAAGAAATCAAAGGACAATGATCGACATTCTTCGCCCAAGAAGAGGACTTGTCGTCGCTGAAGACTAGGGTAAGAATTTTCCTTCTGGCGGCGGAGGCTTTCCTTCGTTTGCGGCCGAACCGGCCACGGTTGGTATGAGGAAGTGACATTCTCTTAGGAGGGTGTCCCCTCATCTTCTGAGGCTGCATTTCAATAGCGGCGTGCAGCGCCAGGAGTCGGTTCACGAAAGAGTGGTGTTCGGGAGCCCCAAATAAAGGGTTCAGGAGAAGGTTTCCTTGGGGGAACATCCGAGGGAAGGTTTCTCGACGGCTAGGGGAAATTCACCCGAGAAGCCTGGAGGAAAGAAGACTATAAATACAAGAAAGAAGGACTCAATGTGGAAGGGCGAGGAATGAGTGATCCAGGATTACCCGGAGAAGAATTCTTCAGAGGATCGAGTACCGGCGTCTTGCTCAGGGTTTTTGGTGGTTTTCCCCTGAGACGGAGAACGAATGTCAGGACGTTACTGTCTGAGAGACCACCTAGGTAAAGAAATTAATTTGGTTTTACCTACTCTTCAGGCAGAGGTACCACGTGGTTGCAGGCCGGCTTCACTGACAGAAGGAAGCAACAGAGGTTAGCGTTATCGGACTAAAGACGTTCACAGTCGTCGGACTGAAATTGCCGACAGTGAAGTTCGACGCGGTCGGGACGACCGCTCAATGAAGGAAGAGGGTAATGTTGCGATACATCGAACTAACGAGGTTGCGATGTATCGAACTCGTCCCACCAGCACGCACGGCTGAACCAACCCTTAGGATCTGAAGGGGGTTGAAATAAACTGGTCGCTAAGGAGTTGGTCAGAGTAAACGAAGACAAGCGAGTAGTCTTCGAGCGAACGTTGACGAGAAAAGACGTATCGAACTATAGACTACATTCTGTAATATTTGTATGAAATTGTAAATATAAGTGTATAAAGAACATTGTAAATAAATATGTCGCGGGCGAGCACCCCAGGACCCACCCAGCCCAACACTGGTGTCAGAAGTGGGATTCGCAGCCGCGCGAGTTCCACGGAAGATGTTCCTTCATAATTGGAGAATATGTTTGAAGCTCTCCAACGAAGTTTAAGCGAACAACTTAACAACCAACAGCGATCCTTCGCGGATCAGATGGAGAAATGGCGGGTCCTACCTGAAAAGAGGGAAGCTTCTTGTAGGACGGCCCTAGTAGCCCGTGAAGCCGCCTTAGAAGGAAGGATCGCAGCAATGGAAGCGAACCAACAGGTTATCACTTCCAATTTAGAGACTTTAGCACAGAGGATCATAACGGTGACCTCGTCTGTAAGTCGCAACTCCGTAACGGCTGGCCCGTTCGGACTCGCGGGTCCGACTCAGCCAGCTCTACAGTCGACTCCTCCTGTCGAAGGCAACAACGGACCTCGTGGCATACCGGATCTGGGATATGTCGAGAGACCACCCGTTTTCGATGGAAGAAATGGGTGGAATGAGTACCACCTTCAATTTAAAGCTGTGGCTGCAGCGAACAGGTGAAATGAACCAAGGAAAGCGTTGGCAATAGTTTAATATTGTTTTACAAAGTTTACATTCTTTTATGTAGTTGTATATAGTTTCATGTAGTTTTGTATAATTTTATGTAGTTTTATATAGTTTTATATAGCTTTATACAGTTTTATATAGTTTTATATAGTTTTATATAGTTTTTTAATAGTTTTATATAGTTTTATATAGTTTTGTATTGTTTTATATAATTTTATATAGTTTTATATAGTTTTAAATAGTTTTATATAGTTTTATATAGTATCATATAGTATTACATATTTTTATATCGTTTTGAATAGTTCTGTATATTTTTATGTAGTTTTATATAGTTTTACATAATTATATATAGTTTTATATAGTGTTATATCGTTTTATATAGTTTTATGTAGTCTTATATAGTTTAATATAGTTTTATATAGTTTTATATAGTTGTATATAGTTTCATATAGTTCTATATAGATTTATATAGTTTTATATAGTTTTATATAGTTTTATATAGTTTTATATAGTTTTATATAGTTTCATATAGTGTTACACATTTTTATATCGTTTTGTATAGTTTTGTATATTTTTATGTAGTTTTATACAGTTTTACATAATTTTATATAGTTTTATATGGTGTTATATCGTTTTATATAGTTTCATGTAGTCTTATATAGTTTAATGTAGTTTTATATAGTTTTATATAGTTTTATATAGTTTTATATTGTTCTATATAATTCTATATATATTTATATAGTTTTCTATGCTTTTATATAGTTTATATAGTTTTATATTGTTTTATATAGTTCTATATATATTTATATAGTTTTATATACGTTTATATAGTTTTATATAGTTTTATATATATTTATATAGTTTCATATAGTTCTATATAGATTTATATAGTTTTATATAGTTGTATATAGTTTTATATAGTTTTATATTGTTTTATATGGTTCTATAAATATTTATATAGGTTTATATACTTTTATATAGTTTTATACAGTTTGATAAGGTTGTATATAGATTTATATAGTTTAATATAGTTTTAGAAAGTTTTATACCGTTTTATATAGTTTAATATAGTTTTATATAGTTTTATATAGTTTTATATAGTTTTATCTAGTTTTATATAGTTTTATATTATTTTATATAGTTTTATATAGTTCTATATAGCTTAGTATAGTTATATATAATTTTCCATATTTTTATATAATTATATATAGTTTTATATAGTTTTATATAGTTTTATATAGTGTTATAACGTTTTATATAGTTTTATGTAGTCTTATATAGTTTAATATAGTCTTATATAGTTTTATATAGTTTTATATGATTTTATATAGTTTTATATAGTTCTATATAGCTTAATATAATTATATATAATTTTCTATAGTTTTATATCATTATATATAGTTTTTTATAGTTTTATATAGTTTTATATAGTTTTATATAGTTTTATATAGTTTTATATAGTTTTATATAGTTATACGTAATTTTATATCGTTTTATATAGTTATGTATAGTTTTATGTAGTTTTATATAGATTTAAATTGTTTTATATAGTTCTACATATATTTATATAGTTTTATATCCTTTTATATAGTGTTATATAGTTTTATATAGATTTATATAGTTTTATATAGTTTTATAAAGTTTTATATAGTTTTATATGATTTTATATAGTTTTATATACTTTTATATAGTTTTGTATAGTTTTGTAAGGTTCTATATAGATTTACATAGTTTTATATAGTTTCATATAGTTCTATATAGATCTATATAGTTTTATATACTTTTATATAGTTTTGTATAGTTTTGTAAGGTTCTATATAGATTTTCATAGTTTTATATAGTTTCATATAGTTCTATATTGATTTATATAGTTTTATATAGTTTCATATAGTTCTATATAGATTTATATAGTTTTATATAGTTGTATATAGTTTTATATAGTTTTATATAGTTTCATATAGTTTGATATAGTTTTATATAGTTTTATATCGTTTTATATTGTTTTATATAGTTCTATAAATATTTATATAGTTTTACATACTTTAATATAGTTTTACATAGTTGTATAAGGTTCTATATAGATTTATATAGTTTTATATAGTTTAATATAGTTTTATATAGTTTTATATAGTTGTATATAGTTTCATATGGGTCTAGATGGATTTATATAGTTTTGTATAGTTTTATATAGTTCTATATACATTTATATAGTTTTATATAGTTTTATATAGTTTTATTTAGTTATATATAGTTTTATATTGTTTTATATAATTTTATATAGTTTTATGTAGTTTTTTATAGTTTTATATAGTTCTATATAGTTTTATATGATTTTATATAGTTTTATACAGTTCTATATAGCTTAATATAGGTATATATAATTTTCTATAGTTTTATATACTTATATATAGTTTTATATAGTTTCATATAGTTTTATATAGCTTTATATAGTTTTATATAGTTTTACATAATTTTATATCGTTTTATATAGTTTTGTATAGTTTTATGAAGTTTTATATCGGTTTATATAATTTTTTATAGTTTTATATAGTTTTATATAGTTTTATATAGATTTATATAGTTTTATATAGTTTTATATTATTTTATATAGTTCTATATATATTTATATAGTTTTATATACGTTTATATACTTTTATATAGTTTTGTATAGTTTTGTAAGGTTCTATATAGATTTACATAGTTTTACATAGTTTCATATAGTTCTATATAGATTTATATAGTTTTATATAGTTGTATATAGTTTTATATAGTTTTATATTGTTTTATATAGTGTTATAAATATTCATATAGGTTTATATACTTTTATATAGTTTTATATAGTTTTATAAGGTTCTATATAGATTTATATAGTTTTATATAGCTTTGTATAGTTTTATATAATTATATACTGTTTTATATACTTTTATATAGTTTAATATGATTATATATAATTTTGTATAGTTTTATATAGCTTTATATAGTTTTATATAGTTTTACATAATTTTATATCGTTTTATATAGTTATGTATAGTTTTATGTAGTTTTATATAGATTTATATTGTTTTATATAGTTGTATATATATTTATATAGTTTTATATACTTTTATATAGTGTTATATAGTTTTATATAGATTTATACAGTTTTATATAGTTTTATAATGTTTTATATAGTTTTATATGATTTTATATAGTTGTATATACTCTTATATAGTTTTGTATAGTTTTGTAAGGTTCTATATAGATTTACATAGTTTTATATAGTTTCATATAGTTCTATATAGATTTATATTGTTTTATATACTTTTATATAGTTTTATATAGTTTGATATAGTTTGATATAGTTATATATCGTTTTATATTGTTTTATATAGTTTTATATAGTTTTGTATAGTTTTATATAGTTTAATATAGTTTAATATTGTTATATATAGTTTTCTATAGTTTTCTATAGTTTTATATAGTTTTATATTGTATTATATTGTTTTATATAGTTTTATATAGTTTCATATAGTTTGATATAGTTTTATATAGTTTTATATCGTTTTATATTGTTTTATATAGTTCTATAAATATTTATATAGTTTTGCATACTTTTATATAGTTTTACATAGTTGTATAAGGTTCTATATAGATTTATATAGTTTTATATAGTTTTATATAGTTGTATATAGTTTCATATGGGTCTAGATGGATTTATATAGTTTTGTATACTTTTATATAGTTCTATATACATTTATGTAGTTTTATATCGTTTTATATAATTTTTTATAGTTTTATATAGTTTTATATAGTTTTTTATAGTTTTATATAGTTTTATATAGTTTTATATAGTATTACATTGTGTTATATAGTTTTATATAGTTTTATATAGTTTTATATAGTTTCATATAGTATTACACATTTTTATATCGTTTTGTATAGGTTTGTATATTTTTATGTAGTTTTATACAGTTTTACATAATTTTATATAGTTTTATATGGTGTTATATCGTTTTATATAGTTTTATGTAGTCTTATATAGTTTAATATAGTTTTATATAGTTTTATACAGTTTTATATAGTTTTAGATAGTTCTATATAGCTTTATATTGTTTTATATAATTTTATATAGTTTAATATAGTTTTATGTAGTTCTATATAGTTTTGTATAGTTTTATATATAGTTTCATATAGTTCTAAGTAGATTTATTTAGTTTTATATAGTTTTATATAGTTTTATATCGTTTTATATTGTTTTATATAGTTCTATATAGATTTATATAGTTTTATATAGTTTTATATAGTTTTATATAATTTTACATACTTAGATATTGTTTTATATAGTTTTATATAGTTTTATGTATTTTTATATAATTTTATACAGTTTTATATAGTTTCATATAGTTTTATGTAGTTTTATATAATCTTACACAGTTTTATACAGTTTTATATAGTTTTATATAGTTTTATATAGTTTTATATAGTTTTATATAGTTTTATATAATTTTATATAATTTTATATAGTTTTATATAGTTTTATATAGTCTTATATAGTTTTGCATCGTTTTATATAGTTCTATGTATTTTTATATAGTTTTATATAGTTTTATATAATTTTATATATTTTTATATAGTTTTATATAGTTTTATATGATTTTATATAGATTTATATAGTTTTATATAGTTTTAAATCGTTTTATATTGTTTTACATAGTTTCATATAGATTTATATAGCTTTATATAGTTTTATATAGTTTTATATAGTCTGATGTAGTTTTATATAGTTTTATATAGTTTTATATAGTTTTATATAGTTTTATATGATTTTATATAGATTTATATAGTTTTATATCGTTGTATATCGTTTTACATTATTTTACATATTTCTATATAGATTTATATAGTTTTATATAGTTTTATATCGTTGTATATCGTTTTACATTGTTTTACATATTTCTATATAGATTTCTATAGTTTTATATAGTTTTATATAGTTCTAAATAGATTTCTATAGTATTATATAGTTTTATATTGTTTTATATAATTTTATATAGTTCTATATAGTTTTATGTCGTTTTATATAGTTTTATATAGTTTTATATAATCTTATATAGTTTAATATAGTTTTATGTAGTTTTATATAGTTTTATATTGTTTAAAATAATTTTATATAGTTTTATATAGTTTTATATAGTTTAATATAGTTTTATATAGTTTCATATAATTTTATATAATCTGATGTAATTTTATATAGTTTTGTATTGTTTTATATAGTTTTATATAGTTTTATATAGTTTTATATAGTTTTCTATCGTTTTATATAGTTGTGTGCAGATTTATATAGTTTTATATAGTTCTATATAGATTGATATAGTTTTATATAGTTTTTCATAATTTTACATACTTTGATATCGTTTTATATAGTTTTATATAGTTTTATGCATTATTATATAATCTTATACAGTTATATATAGTTTAATATTGTTTTATGTAGTTTTATATAATCTTACAAAGTTATATAGAGTTTTATATAGTTTTATATAGTTTTATATAATCTGATGTAGTTTTATATAGTGTTATATCGTTTTATATAGTTTTATGTAGTCTTATATAGTTTAATATAGTTTTATATAGTTTTATATAGTTTTATATAGTTTTATATAGTTTTATATAGTTTTATATAGTTTGATATAGTTTTATATAGTTTTATATAGTTTTATACAGTCTGATGTAGTCTTATATAGTTTAACATAGTTTTATATAGTTTAATATAGTTTAATTTAGTTATATATAGTTTTGTATAGTTTTATATGGTTTTATATAGTTTTATATAGTTTAATATAGTTTTATATAGCTTTATATAGTTTTATATTGTTTTATATAGTTCTATATATATTTATATAGTTTTTTATACTTGTATATAGTTTCATATAGATTTATATAGTATTTTATAGTTTTATATAGTTTTATATAGTTGTATATAATTTTATATAGTTTTATATGGTTTTATATACTTTTATATAGTTTTATGTGGTTTTATATAGTATTATGTAGTTTTATATAGTTTTATATAGTTTTATATAGTTTTACATAGTTTAATATAGTTTTATATAGTTTATATAGTTTTATATTGTTTTATATATTTCTATATATATTTATATAGTTTTATATACTTTTATATAGTTTTATATAGTTTTATATAGTTTTATATAGACTTATATAGTTATAGACCTAATAGAACTATATAAAACTATATAAAACTATATAAAACTATATAAAACTATATAAATCTATATAAAACTATACAAAACTATATAAATCTGTATAAAAGTATATAAAACTATGTAAAACTATATAAAAATATATTAAACTATATAAAACTATATAAAACTATATAAAACTATATAAAAAATATATGAACCTATATGAAACTATATAAAACTATATAAAACTATGTAAAACTATATAAAACTATATAAAACTATAGAAAAACTACATAAAACTATATAAGACTATTTAAAACTATATAAACCTATGTAACACTACATAAAACTATGTAAAACTATATAAAACTATATAAAACAGTATAAAGTATATAAAACTATATAAAACAATATAAACCAATGTAAAACTACTTAAAACTATATAAAACTATATAAGAGTATGTAAAACTATATAAAACTATATAAAAAATGTATAAACCTATATAAAACTATCTAAAAATACATAAAAATATATAAAACTATATAAAACTATATAAAACTATAGAAAACTATATAAAACTATATAAAACTATATAAATCTATATAAAACTATGTAAACCTAATAAAACTATATAAAACTGTATAAAACTATATAAAACTATATAAAACTATATAAAACTATATAAAACTATATAAATCTATATAAAACTATGTAAAACTATATAAAACTATATAAAACTATATAGAACTATTTAGAAACTATAAATAAAACCATATAAAACCATATAAAAGTATATATAACTTCATAAAACTATGTAAACCAAATAAAAATATTAAACTATATAAAACTATATAAAACTATATAAAACTATATAAAACTACATAAAACTATATAAGACTATTTAAAACTATATAAACCTATGTAACACTATATAAAACTATGTAAAACTATATAAAACTATATAAAACAGTATAAACTATATAAAACTATATAAAACTATATAAACCTATGTAAAACTACTTAAAACTACATAAAACTATACAAAACTATTTAAACTATATAAAACTGTATAAAATTATATAAAACTGTATAAGACCATGTAAAACTATATAAACTATGTAAAACTATGTAAAACTATATAAAACTATATAAAACTATATAAAACTATATAAATCCATATAAAACTATGTAAAACTATATAAAACTGTGTTAAACTATATAAAACTATATAAATCTATATAAAAGTATGTCAAACTGCTAAATCTGTTCGAAGCAATACAAAACTATATATAACTATATATAACTATATAAAACTAATAAAAATATATAATACTATACAAAACTATATAAAACTATATAAACCTAGTAAAACTATATAATATTATATGAAGCTATATAACACTATATAAAACTATGTGAACCTAATAGAACTATATAAAACTATATAAAACTATATAAAAATATATAAAACTATATAAATCTATATAAAACTATACAAAACTATATAAAACTATATAAAAGTATATAAAACTATGTAAAACTATATGAAACAATACAAAACTATATAAAACTGTATAAATCTATTAAAACTATGTAAAACTATATAAAACTAGTAAAACTATGTAAAATTATATGAAACTATATAAAACTATATAAAACTATATAAAACTATTTAAAACTATGTAATCCAAATAAAACTATATAAAACTATACAAAACTATGTAAAACTATATAAAACTATATAAATCTACATAAGACTAAGGAAAACTATATAAAACTATATAAAACTATATAACACCATATAAAACTATGTAAACCTAGTATAACTATATAATAATATATGAAGCTATATAAAACTATATAAGACTATATAAACCTAGTAAAACTATATAATATTATATGAAGCTATATAAAACTATATAAAACTATATTAAACTATATAAAACTGTATAAAACAATATCAATCTATATAAAACTATATAAAACTATATAATACTAAATAATACTATATAAAACTGTATGTAACTATATAAAACAATATAAAACTATATAAAACTAAATAACACTGTATAAAACTGTATGAAACTATACCAACTATATAAAACTATATAAAACTATGTAAATATATATAAAACTATATAAGAGTATGTCAAACTGCTAAATCTGTCCGAAGCTATACAAAACTATATATAACTATATAAATCCATATAAAACTATGTAAAACTATATAAAACTATATAAAACTACATAAAAATAGTAAAACTATATAAAACTCTATAAAAATATATTAAACGTAAAACTATATAAAACTATATAAAACTACATAAAAATAGTAAAACTATATAAAACTCTATAAAAATATATTAAACGTAAAACTATATAAAACTATATAAAACTACATAAAAATAGTAAAACTATATAAAACTCTATAAAAATAAATTAAACTATATAAAACTGTATAAAACAATATCAATCTATATAGAACTATATAAAACTATATAATATTAAATAATACTATATAAAAATGTATGAAACTATATAAAACTGTATGAAACTATATAAAACTATATAAAACTATATAAAACTATATAAAACTATATAAAACTATATAAAAAGTATATAAACCTATGTAAAACTATATAAAAATATAAAACTATATAAAAATAATAAAACTATATAAAACTCTATAAAACTATATTAATCTATATAAAACTATGTAAAACTATATAAAACTATATAAAACTATATAAAAATCATAAAA
This sequence comes from Nomia melanderi, assembly GCF_051020985.1. Taxonomy (NCBI): domain Eukaryota; kingdom Metazoa; phylum Arthropoda; class Insecta; order Hymenoptera; family Halictidae; genus Nomia; species Nomia melanderi. The sequence goes on along the minus strand of NC_135007.1, from coordinate 6,358 downwards.
CTGTATAAAACTATATAAAACTATATTAAACTATATAAAACTGTATAAAACAATATCAATATATAAAACTATATAATACTATATAATATTAAATAATACTATATAAAACTATATAAAACTATATAAAACTATATAAAACTATATAAAACAGTATAAATTATATAAAACTATATAAAACTATATAAATTTACATAAATCCATATAAAACTATGTAAAACTATATAATACTATATAAAACTATATAAAACTGTATAAAACTATATAAAACTATACAAAACTATATAAAACTAAATAATACTATATATAAATAATTAAACTGTATAAAACTATATAAATCTATATTAAACTATATAACACTGTATAAAACAATATCGATCTATATAAAACTATATAAAACTGTATAAAACAATATCAATCTATATAAAACTATATAAAACTATATAAAACTATATAAATCCATATAAAACTATTTAAAACTATATAAAACTATATAAAACTATGTAAAAATAATAAAACTATATAAAACTATATAAAACTATATTAAACTATATGAAACTGTATAAAACAATATCAATCTATATAAAACTATATAATACTACATAATACTATATAAAACTGTATGAAACTATATAAAACTATATTAAGCTATATAATACTAAATAATACTATATAAAATGGTATGAAACTATATAAAACTATATAATACTATATAAAACTGTATAAAACTATACAAAACTATATAAAACTATATAAATCCATATAAAACTATGTAAAACTATATAAAACTATATAAAACTATATAAAACTACATAAAACTATATAAAAATAATAAAACCATATAAAACTATATAAAACTATATAAAAATAATAAAACTAAATAAAACTATATAAAACTATATAAAACTATTTAAATATATATAAAACTATGTAAAACTATATAAAACTATATAAAACTATATAAAAATAATAAAACCATATAAGACTATATAAAACTATATTAAACTATATAAAACTATGTAAAACTATATAAAACTATACAAAACTATATAAAACTATATAAATCCATATAAAACTATGTAAAACTATATAAAACTATATAAAACTATATAAAACCATATAAAACTATATAAAACTATATAATATTAAATAATACTATATAAAAATGTATGAAATTATATAAAACTATATTAAGCTATATAAAACTGTATAAAACAATATCATTCTATATGAAACTATATAAAACTATGTTAAGCTATATAAAACTGTATAAAACAATATCATTCTATATGAAACTATATAAAACTATATAAAACTATATAAAACTGATAAAACTATATAAAAATACATAAAACTATATAAATCCATATAAAACTATGTTAATCTATAGAAAACTATATAAAACTATATAAAACTATATAAAACGATATAAAACTATATGAATCCATATAAAACTATGTAAAACAATATAAATCTATATAACACTATATGAAAATAATAAAACCATATAAAACTATATAAAACTATATTAAACTATATAAAACTATGTAAAACTATATAAAACTATATAAAACTATTTAGAAATAATAAAACTATATAAAACTATATAAAAATATATTAAACTATATAAAACTGTATAAATCCATATAAAACTATATAAAACTATATAAAAATATATAATATTAAATAATACTATATAAAACTGTATGAAATTATATAAAACTATATTAAGCTATATAAAACTATGTAAAACTATATAAAACTATACAAAACTATATAAAACTATATAAAACTATATAAACCTATATTAAACTATATAAAACTGTATAAAACTGTATAAAACTGTATAAAACTATATAAAACTATATAAAACTATATAAAACTATATAAAACTATATAAAAATAATAAAAGTATATAAAACTATATAATATTAAATAATACTGTATAAAACTGTATGAAATTATATAAAACTATATTAAGCTATATAAAACTCTATCAAACAATATCATTCTATATGAAACTATATAAAACTATATAAAACTATATAAAACTAATAAAACTATATGAAACTATATAAAAATCTATTAAACTATATTAAACTGTATAAAACAATATCAATCTATATAAAACTATATAAAACTATATAAAACTATATAAAAATAATAAAACCATATAAAACTATATAAAACTATATAAAAATAATGAAACTAAATAAAACTATATAAAACTATATAAAACTATGTAAATATATATAAAACTATGTAAAACTATATAAAACTATATAAAACTATATAAAAATAATAAAACCATATAAAACTATATAAAACTATATACAACTATATAAAACTATAAAAAACAGTATAAATTATATAAAGCTATATAAAACTATGTAAAACCATATACATCCATATGAAACTATCTAAAACTATATAAAACTATATAAAACTATATAAAACTATATTAAACTATATAAAACTATGTAAAACTATTTAAAACTATATAAAACTATATAAAACTATATAAAACTATATAAAACTATATAAAACTATATAAAACTATATAAACCTATATGAAACTATATAAAACTATATAAAACTATATACAACTATGTAAAACTATATAAAACTATATAAAACTATATAAAAATAATAAAACTATATAAAAATAATAAAACTATATAGAACTATATAAAACTATATAAAACTATATAGAAATATATAAAACTATATAAAACAGTATAAATTATATAAAACTATATAAAACTATATAAAACTATATAAATCCATATAAAACTATGTAAAACTATATAAAACTATGTAAAACTATATAAAACTATATAAACCTATATAAAACTATATAAAACTATATAAAACTATATAAAACTATATAAAGCATATAAAACTATATAAAAATACATAAAACTATATAAAACTATATAAAACTATATAAAACTATATAGAACTACGTAAAACTATATAAAACTATATAAACATATTTAAAACTATATAAAACTATAAAAAACTATATAAAACTATATAAAACTATATAAAGCTATATAAAACTATATTAAACTATATAAATCGATATAAAACTATGTTAAACTATAGAAAACTGTATAAAACTATATAAAAATAAGAAAACCATATAAAACTATATAAAACTATATAAAACTGTATGAATCCATATAAAAATATGTAAAACTATATAAAACTATATAAAACTGCATAAAAATAATAAAACTATATAAATCCATATAAAACTATGTAAAACTATATAAAACTATATAAAACTATATAAAACTGTATAAAACTATATAAAACTATATAAAACTATATAAAACTATATAAAACTACATAAAACTATATAAAACTATACAAAACTATGTAAAACTATATAAAACTATACAAAACTATATAAAACTATATAAAACTATATAAATCCATATAAAACTATGTAAAACTATATAAAACTATATAAAACTATATAAAAATAATAAAACTATATAAAACTGTATAAAACAATATCAATCTATATAAAACTATATAAAACTATATAAAACTATATAAAACTATACAAAACTATATAAAACTATATAAATCCATATAAAACTATGTAAATCTATGTAAAACTATATAAAACTATATAAAAATAATAAAACTCTATAAAACTATATAAAACTATATTAAACTATATAAAACTGTATAAAACTATACAAAACTATATAAAACTATATAAATCCATATAAAACTATGTAAAACGATATAAAACTATATAAAACTATATAAAACTGTATAAAACAATATCAATCTATATAAAACTATATAAAACTATATAAAACTATATAAAACTATACAAAAAATATAAAACTATATAAATCCATATAAAACTATGTAAATCTATGTAAAACTATATAAAACTATATAAAAATAATAAAACTCTATAAAACTATATAAAACTATATTAAACTATATAAAACTGTATAAAACAATATCAATCTATATAAAACTATATAAAACTATATAAAACTATACAAAACTATATAAAACTATATAAATCCTAATAAAACTATGTAAAACTATATAAAGCTATATAAAACTATATTAAACTATATAAATCTGTATAAAACAATATCAATATATAAAACTATATAATACTATATAATATTAAATAATACTATATAAAACTATATAAAACTATATAAAACTATATAAAACTATATAAAACTATATAAAACTATATAAAACTATATAAAACAATCTAAAAATATATATAAAATTATAGAAAACTATATAAAACTATATAAAACTATATAAAACTAATAAAACTATATAAAACTATATAAAACTATCTAAAGATATATATAAAATTATAGAAAACTATATAAAAATATATAAAACTATACAAAACTATGTAAAACTATAAAAAACTATATAAAAATATATAAAATTATATAAAACAAATAAAACTATATAAAACTAAATAAAACTATATAAAACTATATGAAACTATATAAAACTATATGAAACTATATAAACCTATATAAAACTATATAAAACCGTGTAAAATTATGTAAATCTATATAAAACTATATGAAACTAATAAAACTATATAAAACTATATGAAACTATATAAAACTATATAAATCTATACAAAACCATATAAAACTATGTAAAACTGTATAAAACTGTGTAAAACTATATAAAACTATATAAAACTATATAAAACTACAAGAACTATATAAATCTATATAAAACTATATAAAACTATGTAAAACTATATAAATCTATATAAAACTATATAAAACTATGTAAAGCTATATAAAACTGATAAGACTATATAAAACTATATAACACTATGTAAAACTATATAACACTAATAAAACTATATAAGACTATATAAAACTATATAAGACTATATAAAACTATATAAAACTATATAAAGCTATATAAAACTATATAAAACTATATAAAACTATATAAAACTATATAAAACTATGTAAATATATATAAAACTATATCAAACTATTTAGAAATAATAAAACTATATAAAACTATATAAAAATATATTAAACTATATAAAACTATATAAAACTATATAAAACTAATAAAACTATATAAAAATACATAAAACTATATAAAACTATATAAAGGAGTATAAACTATATAAAACTATATAAAACTATATAAAACTATATAAAACTATATAAAAATATACAAAACTATATAAAACTATATAAATCCATATAAAACTATGTAAAACTATATAAAACTATATAAATCTATGTAAAACTAAATAAAACTATATAAATCTATGTAAAACTATATAAAACAAATAAAACTATATAAAAATACATAAAACTATATAAAACTATATAAAACTATATAAAACGATATAAAACAGTATAAACTATATAAAACTATATAAAACTATATAAAACTATATGAAACTATACAAATCCATATAAAACTATGTAAAACTATATAAAACTATATAAATCTATATTAAACTATATAAAACAAATAAAACAATATAAAAATACATAAAACTATATAAAACTATATAAAACTATATAAAACTACATAAAACTATATAAAAAGAATATAAACCTATATAAAACTATATAAAACTATATAAAACTATGTAAAACTGTATAAAACTATACAAAACTATATAAAACTATATAAATCCATATAAAACTATGTAAACCTATATAAAACTATATCAAACTATTTAGAAATAATAAAACTATATAAAACTATATAAAAATATATTAAACTATATAAAACTATATAAATCCATATAAAACTATGTAAAACTATATAAAACTATATAAAACTATATAAAACTAATAAAACTATATAAAAATACATAAAACTATATAAAACTATATAAAACTATACAAAACAATATAAAACTATACAAAACTATATAAAACTATATAAAACTATATAAAACTATATAAAACAATATAAAACTATATTAAACTATATGAAAATAATAAAACCATATAAAACTATATAAAACTATATAAATCCATGTAAGACTATGTAAAACTATATAAAAATAATAAAACTATATTAAACTATATAAAACTTTATAAAAATAATAAAACTCTATAAAACAATATAAAAATATGTTAAACTATATAAAACTGTATAAAACAATATCAATCTATATAAAACTATATAAAACTATATAATATTAAATAATGCTATGTAAAACTGTATGAAACTGTATAAAACTATATTAAGCTATATAAAACTGTATAAAACAATATCATTCTATATGAAACTATATAAAACTATATAAAAATATATAAAACTATATAAAAAGTATATAATCCTATATAAAACTATATAA